>NW_024096550.1:860000-947500 GCF_016545835.1 Crotalus tigris
ACTGGATCAAATTTATCTAAATTCTTAAGATGCCCTAAATTAGAATAGAATAGAATAGAATAGAATAGAAATTAGGAAATGGGAATAGAATAGAATAGAATAGAATAGAGTAGAGTAGAGTAGAGTAGAGTAGAGTAGAGTAGAGTAGAGTAGAGTAGAGTAGAGTAGAACAGAACAGAGTTGAGTAGAGTTGGAAGGGACCTTTGAGGTCTTCTAGTCCAGCCCCCCACTCAAGCAGGAGAACCTATACCATTCCAGACAAGTTACTGTCCAGCCTCTTATTAAAAGCCTCCAGGGATGAAGCACCCACAATGTCTGATGGCAACTTCTGTTCCACTGGTTGATTGTCCTCACTGTTAGGAACTTTCTCCTTAGTTCCAGGTTGCTTTTCTCTTTGGTCAGTTTCCAACCATTGTTTCTCATCCTTCTTTCTGGTGCTTTGGTGAACAATGTGACCCCCTCTGCCTTGTGGCAGCCCCTCAGATACTGGAAGACTGCCGGACTTCCGGTGGTTAAAGCGGTGGAGATGGCGGCTACTTTGTAGCCGTCCTCCTGAGAAGGTGTCAGATCCGCGGAGCACAGCGTTTACCAGCTGGCCCGCGGCTCGCAATCCCCTTCCCGGGCGAAGGGAAGGGGTAGAGATCGCATGAATAGAGGTAGAACCTCTTAACTCTCCCTGGATTTTTATTTTTAGGGGGGTAGAAAGAGGGTTCCCTCGGAGTTCATTGCCTTCTCCGCCTCTCAGCTGTCTTTGTTTCTTCGGAAACAAAGCGAGACGCCGCTACCATCTCCGTACTTAAAGAAACCGTGAGTAATCTTAAACCGGACAGAACTGTTTAAAGGATTTTATTTATAGTTTAGCTTCATTTTATTTTTTTTTAGTTTATTTAGTTTATTTAGTATATGCTGATTTTTTTTTATTTTTTTAAGCTTTCTCTTTTTTTTTCGGGCGGAAAAGTGAGAGTGAAAGTAAAATGGCGTTTTGAAAGTTTTTTTTCCTTTAAAAGACGGATCGGCTGAATTGTTGTTTAATACTGCTTTTTTTTTACTTTTTTTACTTTTTTATTCTTGGGGACTTTTAGATTGATCTTATTTTATTCTATTTTATCTTATTTTTAATTTTTTTTTTGGATTACTTATTTTTATCGGTATTTTTAAGAAGAAAGGAAGATAAATTAAAATGGCTTCAAAACGACAACCAGCTACTGCAGCTTCTAAAGTAACTTCTTCTCCTGCTACTTCTAATGTGCAACAACAACTTAAAATAATACCCTCAGTGCAGCAACCTAAATCCACTCCACCTTCACCTCCCCCATCTGGCACATCAGCACAAGACATTAAAGAAATAATGGTAAGTGCTGTCTCACAGTTTAGGGAGGAAATGAAACAACTTTTGGACCAGAATAAATCTGAAACTAAGGAGGAAATGAAGAAAGAGATGAAGGAGCTTTTAGAACAGAATAATGCTATTTTGAGGGATGATATACTTCTAGCTCTATCTGGAATGGCCTCAGTGGTTGTGAAGCTGGACTCCAGAGTAGAGGAAATTGAAGAAACAGTTGAACTTTTGGATTATAAATTTCAAGATATGGAGAAAAAAGTGGAGACTTCACAAGATGATATTCTTATGTTCCAGTATAGACAGATGGAATATGCTTTGAGAATAAGGGGTCTGAAAGAAGATAAAACTCAAGATTTGATGGAAATGGTGATTAATGACTTGGCTGTTATTTTGAATATTGATAAAGAAGAGTTACGTGGGGATGTGGAAAGAATTTATAGAGTTAATTCTTGGATTGCAAAACAGAGGAATTTGCCTAGAGATGTGGTGATATATTTTGCTAAGAAGTCTTTGCGAAATCAGATTCTACAAACTTTTTATAATAAAAGATTTCAGATTGCTGCCCAAGATATTATTATTTTAAAGGAAATTCCACCTAAAATTTTAAGAAGCAGAAAAGATTTTGCTTTTTTAGTAAATGAACTTAAAGCAAGACAAATGCCATTTAGATGGGAGATTCCGATGGGCATTGTTTTGAGCCATGCGGGGACACGTTATAGACTTAATACAGTTGCTAAAGCTAAGGAATTTTATAAAACGGTCCTGGGAGCAGGCTCTCCTTTGCCCATGATGCATAAAGTCTTGAGTGACAAAGAGATGGAACAGAAATCTGAAGGTACAGGGATGATGACTGCTGGACAGGTGGTATGGATGTCTCAACCAGAGGTTAAAGAACAGAGAATGACCCGTGCAGCACATAAACGTAAAGAAAAAGAACAACAGAAAAAAGAAAAAGAAAAAGAAATTGAAGAATCTACTCAGCAAATTGCTTCAGTGCCGGTGGGAGGAGCAAGACCCAAAAGCTCTGCTACATATTCATCAGCAGCAGAATTTGAGCGGATCTTCTCCAGGCTGAAGGCCAAGGGAGATGGCAAAGCTCCTGTCCTGGAATGTTAATGGATTAAACATTCCTCAAAAGAGAAAAAAAATTTACCACTATTTGAAACAACACAACAATGATATTATTTGCTTGCAAGAAACTCATATTACAGCTAAAGATCAAAAATATTTAAATAATCCTCGCTTGGGATCTCATTTTGTATCTCCCGCCCCTGGGAAGAAAGGGGGTGTGGTAATCTATGTTAAACAGAATTTATCTGCTACCTTGTTAGAATCAGATCCTTACGGAAGATATGTTATGCTTGAACTTGGTTTATATGGCAAGAAAATTCTTATTGTGGGGTTGTATGCACCAAACCAGCAACAGGAGCAATTTTATAGGTTACTACATCAGAAAATAACTTTGTTGGACTATAGATCTGTGATTTTAATGGGAGACTGGAATGGTGTCTTAGATATACAAATGGACAAAAAAGGCTCTTCTACCTTTTTTAAACAGGCTAAATTACCTAAAGCCTTTTTTGATATGAAAGAAGATTGGGAATTGAGAGACTATTGGCGTGAACGTAATCAAGAAGAAAAGGATTTTACGTTTTTCTCAGATAGACACCAATCTTTCTCAAGAATTGATTTCTTTTTGATCACAACAGATTTATACAACAGGGTGAAGAATGTAAAAATTTTTCCTAGGACATTGTCCGATCATAGTCCAGTTTGGATGGAACTGTTTGTAGAGAAGGAAGATAGGAGATCCTGGAGGGTGAATGAGAATTTATTTAAACAAGAAAAAAATGTTCATAAATTAAAGGAATGTTTAAAGGAATATTTTACTTTAAATATGAACAAGGGAACATCAATGTCAATGGTCTGGGATGCAAGTAAAGCTTTTATGCGTGGTATTTTGATAAAAATGAATAATTTGCATAGACAGAAACAGACTCAGAAACGGAAAGACTTGGAAGAGGAGATTAAATTAAAAGAGAAACTTTTAATTTCAAATCCCTTAGATGAAAAGGTTAAAGGAGCTTTAAAATTGCTAAAAACACAATTTAACATGCTGATGGCTGATCAAGCTGCAACTAATTTGCTATTTATGAAACAAAATACATTTTGTAATGCTAATAAACCAGGGAGATGGTTGGCTTATCAGTTAAGAAAAAAACAGAAACAGAGGAATATAGATAAAATAAATTATAATGGTAAATTGGTTTATCAGAAAGAATTGATTAAGAAATCTTTTTTAGAATACTATCAAAAATTATATAAGGGTACTAATATTCAAATTACAGATATAAATAATTATTTAGGCAAAGTTAACTTTCCTAAATTAACAGAAGATCAGGAAAAAAAGATTAACGGTTTAATTACTAAGGAAGAAATTGTTACAGCTATTAAACAATTGAAATTGGGCAAAGCGCCGGGTACGGATGGGTTGACATCTATTTATTATAAAGCTTTAGTAGAAGAGATGATTCAACCGTTGTGTGAACTGTTTAATAATTTATTACAGGGGTTAGAGATCCCTCCATCCTGGCGTAATGCATTTATATCATTGATTCCAAAAGATAGTCAAGATCTTACTTTGCCTAAAAATTATAGGCCTATATCTCTTTTAAATGTGGATTATAAAATTTTTGCAAAAATTTTAGCTAACAGGCTTATGGGGATCTTGCAGCAGTTTATACATAGGGATCAATCGGGTTTTATAACTGGAAGGTATATGAAGAATAACGTTAGACAAATTATTAATTTATTAGAGTATTTAGAAAAGAATAACCAAGTCTCTGCAGGCCTGATATTTTTGGATGCTGAAAAAGCCTTTGATCAAGTGAATTGGCAGTTTATGCTGTGTTTAATCAAGGAGATGAATTTTGGACAAAATATATTACAAGTATTATCCAATATATATCAAAAACAGACTGCTCAAATTATTGTAAATGGGGGTTTGTCAGAGGCTTTTGTAATAGAAAAAGGAACAAGACAGGGATGCCCGTTGTCTCCGTTATTGTTTGTTTTAACACTGGAAATTTTGTTGATTAAAATTCGGGAGTCTCAAGAAATAAAAGGAATAGAAATTAATAAAAAAGAATATAAATTAAGAGCCTTTGCAGATGACTTGGTTGTTACTTTGTCTCAACCTGTTTCTTCGGTGGTGAAATTATTACAATTGATTCAACAATATGGACGTGTTTCTGGCTTTAAAATTAATAATAATAAGACCAAAATATTAGCTAAAAACATGACTAATGGTGATAAACAGGCTCTAGTTAACTTAACAGACTTTGAAATTGTTGATAAGGTAAAATATTTGGGGGTTACATTATCTGCTTCTAATGTAAAATTGTATAAAAATAATTATGAAAAGCTGTGGATGGAGGTACAGAAGGATTTAAAAAACTGGAATAATTTACAGTTATCCCTTATGGGCAGAATTGCAGTTATTAAAATGAATGTCCTGCCAAAGTTTATTTTTTTGTTTCAAATGTTACCTATCTTAAAGAATGAACGTAATTTAGATGAATGGCAAAAAGGTATTAATAAATTTGTTTGGGCAGGGAAAAAACCAAGGGTGAAACTTAAAATAATGCAAGATTTTCGTGAGAGAGGTGGACTCAAGGTACCAAATATGAAATTGTATTATGATGCTGTAGTATTGACATTGATTAGCGACTGGGTGAATTTAACAAATACAGAAATACTTCATTTGGAAGGCTGGGACCTATTTTTTGGATGGCATGCCTATTTAATATTTAATAAAAAAGTGGATTGGGTTTTTAAGTCTCATATTATAAGAAACTCTTTGCTAAGAGTGTGGAGAAAGTATTATAAAAGTGACTTCAAAATACCATTATGGGCTATACCTCGGCATGCCATAGAAGGTATAAGGAAAGGGGTAAATATGGACAAGGTCTCTTACGTACAGTTATTAAGATGGGATGGCCAAGACTGGCAGTTAAAATCTTTGGAAGAATTAACACATGAAAACTTAACTTATTCATGGTTCCAATATAGACAAATAGTGGATAGATGGAAGATGGATTGTAAAATGGGCTGGCTTAGAGAAGATGAAATTTTTTTAAAACAAGTAAGAGATCAAAGGCCAACCCATATTAAGAGAGTTTATGGGGTTTTAGTGGAATTAGATTCAGAACTTGAACTAGTTAAAGATTGTATGATTAAATGGGCACAGAATATTGGTGAAACGATTTCAATGGATACTTGGGAACTTATTTGGATAAGAAATGTTAAATTCACACAAGCGCAAAATTTAAGAGAGAATTTTTATAAGATGTTTTATAGATGGCACCTTGACCCAAAGAAAATGTCCATTATGTACCCTAATCTACAGCCGAAATGCTGGAGATGTGGATATTTGGATGCTACCTATTACCACATTTGGTGGACGTGTAAGCATATAAAAGCTTTTTGGATTAAGATATGGTGGAATATTCAAAGAATTTTTAAAAGGAGGGTAAAATTTACTCCGCAATTATTTTTACTAGGTATTGTTATTGACTGTGATGCTAAGGAGGTTATATTGATGTTAAATTTGATTACAGCCGCTAGGTTGTTAATAGGACAATATTGGAAGAAGGAATCTTTGCCTACTTTACAAGAATGGTTTCATAAAGTTTCGTATTTGGCAGAAATGGCAAAGATTTCGGCTTTCTTAAAGGAGCAATCTCAAGAAAAATTTTTTGCGGTATGGGAAAAATGGATAAATTTTATACAACATAATTTGGATATGGAAAAATATTATCTAGCCTTTTTATAATTTGTAATGATTGTTTTTTCTTTCTTTCTTTCTTCTTTTTCTTTTTTATATATATACATTTTTTATGTATTATTATTCATATATTTTTTTTATATATATATATATGCTTTATTCTTCGTCTACTTTCTTCTTTCTTCTTTCTCTCTCTCTTTTCTCTTTTTATTTTTTTTTTTTCTTTTTTAGTATATATTATTCATTTTAAAGTTTATGTTATCTATATTATTATTATATATATTATTATTGTGATTTTATTATTATTATTAATTATTTTATAAATTGCAAATGTTATTTTTAAAATATTTGTTAAATAATCCTATATTCAGTTCTGGGAAGTCGGGGGGGGGGGTGGGGTGGTTGGGGAGGGGGGGGGTGGATTTTTATTTGTAAAACTTTTGAAAAATTTCAATTAAAAAAAAAAAAAAAAAAAGATACTGGAAGACTGCCATCATGTCTCCCCTATTTCTTCTTTTCTTTAGACTAGCCAAGTCTGATAGCCGTTTTTTGTATGTTTTTGTCTCCAGGCCTTTGATCATCTTAGTTGCTCTTCTCTAAATTTTTTCCAAACTCTCAATATCTTTTTTGTGATGTTGTGACCAAAATTGGCTGCAGTATCCCAGGTGTGGTCTCACTAGGGTTTTATAAAGTGGTACTAATACTTCGCGAGATCTTAATTCTGTGCCTCTGTTTATACAACCCAGGATTGTATTAGCTTTTTTGGCTGCTGCCACACACGGCTGGCTCATGGTCAAGTGATCATCGACCAGGACTCCAAAGTCCCTCTCATAGTTGTTGTTTCTGAGCCAGGTTTCACATAAAATGTAAATAAATAGTCTGACTCGTTAAGACTGTAGCTATTCATGCCTGTGAAGCTGAGATATTACTAAAGACTTTCAGCTCACAACACAGTGGCTTTAATTTTTAATAAGGAAAACGGCCCTTTTAGATGAAGATTGAATGAGAGAACCAGTGTGGAAGAATGCAAAAAGAAGTTAAAGCGGAGTGTGTGTTTTTGAGAATCATCTTAATAAAGGCATGAAATTAAGAACAGTTTGGACGCAAGCAAAATTTTCATATATTTCATACAACATAATTGATGCGAATTGAAAAAGGAAGACAAAATACAGGTGGATCTAGATGAGATTAAATAAAAGAAAAAGAATTTAAAAAATCCCCCAAACGGGACAACAGAGGCAATTATCTACGTTAACAGTGATACAGACGTAAATAAAAATGAGTTATGCAAGACAAATAAATTCTGAATCTGCAAGTAAACCGGAGAAATGATTGGCATATAAATTGTGAAAAGAAAAAGTAAACAAAGTGATGCTAACATTACAAAAAGCAAATGCTGCAATAACAAATAAGAAAAAAAAATACATTGTTTAAATAGGTTATTGCAACAGTCAGAATATTTTAAATGGTTCCATATAACAGCGGAACAAATGGTCATTTGGACCCACCGATTTCACTAGGATTTACTTTCAGTTAAGTAAAGACAAAACCTAAATATCCAAACATATCTTTCTGGTCTAAGCATTTCAAAGTAGGTTATACAATTTCATCAGAGCTTTTGGGAATTGTGTAATTAAATAGTTTGGTCAGAGTCGGTTATGATTATCATGTTACTCATACTATTATGTTAATAATGTAAACCACAGTAATTAGCCTGATTTTGAAAAATCCTTCACCTAAATTTTCATAATCAGGGAGGACTTCTATGAAGGAAAACACACCCAAACTCATTCAATCTGTATTTTTAAGATCTATATTTGCAGCTTCAAGGGGTTCCCCAATGAAGTAGCCAAGCTGGAGAGAGAAAAGGCCTCAAACAAAGAGGCAGGCGTGAAGCCTAGTCATAACATGCTGGCTGAAGATTAGCTTGTTCTCCAACGGAGTGGAGAGACCATTAATTTAGGGGTCCTTGATGGTGTCTGAGCTTGGTTGTTTTCTTGCAGATGTTTCATTAGCCAAACTAGTGTAGGAAGTCAGCTCCCTCTTCTTTCTTCTAAAATAGTCATTGAAGCCCCCTTCCCAAAAGTAAGGAGAAAGCTCCTCATTGACAAAAGCTGACTTGCATCCTCCCACTAATAAGAAAGAACAGTTTTTGCAATAAGCCAAAGTGTCTGTGAATGGAAAATTTGTATCCATTCATAAAAGCAGAACACTGTCTGTGAATGGAAAACTAAGTAGTTGGACAGCTCCATTCATGAACAAAAGTATTGCCGGTTGCAGCCTTTTCATAGGCAGAGCGCTGCTGGCTACAGCCAGCACAGAGAGATGAAACCTAATAGATTAAGCATATAAAGACTATCCCACTCAAATTTGCATTCCCCCATCTGACCTCAAGGTTAGCGCATGATCTCCCAGCCACAATGGAAACCAAACCACCACAACTGGAATAACCAAAAACACACATTTGAAACCTATTTGCCCAACAGGCCCAGAAATCTCAATCAAACAGCCCCGAAACAATATAAAAGTCCATTCACTCACCAGACCAAGTTGTCAGCTGTCCCAGAACTGTCCCTCAGGGCTGGCTGAGGAATTCTGGGAGTTGAAGTCCACCAGTCATAAAAGGGCCAAGTTTGAAGACGCCTGAACTAGACAGATTCAGTTGGAGACTATTTCCTTTGAAGGCCACCACCAAGTAGGGGGTTGGACTCAATAGTTTAAATGACAGCTTTCAAATCTCTGAATTTCTGTTTGGGATAACTGAGGTGCTGAAGTGATGTCCTGAAGTCTGCATTTCCTCTCTCTGATCCTCATCTGAACAAAACACTTCGTTGTCATGACATATGATAAGGCACCCTCCCCAAGCTTTTCTGGAATCTGACACAGTAAAACACACAAAACAGCTTTCCTTAAGCTTCCGATGCTTGAGAATTGCACCAAATATTATTTTAGAATATACACAGCATTTGTGTATGTGTGTGTGTACATACACACACACACACACATGCAAGTGCCTGCACATGAACACACACTTAGAGGGAGAGAAAGAGAGAGAGAGAGAGAGATCAAGAACATTCAAGCAGAACGCTTGTATGATCCAAGACCAAACACAACAAAAGATCAGCATACAATATAATAAGTATGAAAGCAAATTTTAAAAATTAGCAAGAAAGTCTTAAAACAATGCCTTGGCTAACAACAATTAATTGCACGAGGGACGAAGCAGGTGCTTTCTAACAGCTGCTGATTTTGCTAAGAATACTGCATCCTCCTTAGAGCCATCTCCTGGGTGTTCACTCCGCGGAACGGAAAGAAAAATATTCAAAGATGCAAGGAAAACCCAGTTGGGCTTTCAAGAATCCGTTACTATAACTTATGCCAATAAAAGTAGCTGCAGTCAAACTTGTAGTATGTCTATGCTCCATGAAGTGCCAGGACATGGAAAAGGTGGTCTGGAAGGCTGGATAAATTGAGACCATTGTATCACAGGTGAAGCGCACAGTCCTTTTTAGCACCCTACTGCTAAACCTATGCTAGGAATCCCAAAGATGCTTTTTTCAAGAGGTCACTGGACTTTCTTGGTTTTGCCTTGAAGACATTTTGCTTCTCATCCCAGAAGCTTCTTCAGTTCTGACTTGAATGGTGGGGAATGGAAGGATCTATATTCCTTGCAGACAGCTGGTCATTTGCCTTCTTTTAGAGAGTCGTTGAGGCCCACTTGGGGGTTTATAAATGATTGAAGGAGTATAAATCCTTCCATTCCCCACCATCCAGTCAGAGCTGAAGAAGCTTCTTGGATGGGAAGTGAAACATCTTTAAGGAAGAACAAAGAAAGTCCAGTTGCATCTTGACCTGGATGATGGAGAATCTCCAGAAAAACGATGCTAGGAATATTTGCATGTGATGGCTGTAAGATGTCAAAAGAAGAAGTTTTTAGCTAGGATGGTAAAATGGATTTTGACATCCGGGTTTGTTCCTGTTCACTCACCTCTACCACAACCCCTCCTGAGGTAGAGTTTTCAGTTACATTTTAATTGTTGTGATTAATTTTCTGACTTTAGAAAAAGTGTCATTATCTGCCTCCCTTTGTTACATTCCACAGCTGTACAATTTGTTTGTAGGTTTAAACGTTGATGCTCTTTACTGTTAAATTAGATCATCATTTACTTGGAATTAAGTGCTGAGTTAAACTGTTGTAGGGCACTGCATTTAAACCAGCACCTTGGGAAATCCTACTTAGCTGGTGTACACTGGATAATACACCCAGATACGCTCAGATTAACCTTTTCCCCTATTCTTAATGCAGAAAACACAATGGCACTGTCAGATCTAATTAGAGGCTCTTCAGAGTACTTTAAATGTATCCCTTGAGTACGAGGGAAATAGTTCTTTGGGGAACTATGGTTTAAATTTGTATTGAGCAATAGATATTTTGAGAATTGGTTAGCCATAAACAAAACTGTTTAGGAGTTAAAACACAGAGATCCTAATTATCCCATCGATGGCTGTGGAGAATTGTGAGTTTCAGTTGAGTAGAATGCATTTTTATTTCGGCATTCCTGTTTTCTGTGATAAAGAGAGAGATGGGAACTCTATCCTTGGCTTCATCTCCTGGAGATAAAGTCACTAACCAAGGAGAGAAGCAATCTAGAGCTAAGGAGAGCAATCCACCCGTGGAACAGCTTGCCTCCAGAAGTTGTGAGTGCTCCATCACTGAAGGCTTTCAAGAAGAGACTGCACAACCACCTGTCTGAAATGGTATAGGGTTTCCTGCCTGAGCAGGAGGTTGGACTAGAAGACCTCCAAGGTCCCTTCCA
Source organism: Crotalus tigris (assembly GCF_016545835.1). NCBI lineage: Eukaryota > Metazoa > Chordata > Lepidosauria > Squamata > Viperidae > Crotalus > Crotalus tigris. Next base: position 870,946 of record NW_024096550.1, read on the forward strand.
ACCCAATTATTCTATATTCTAGACGTCAGGACTGAAAATCAGTCTTGTCAGATGCTATATTTTTTCCATCCTGCTCTATGGAGTAGAGAGTTGGTCTCTGACAGAAGGCCACCGGAAGAGACTAGAAGCATTTGAAATGTGGATTTACAGGCGGCTGTTACGTAGAAGCTGGGTTGACAAGATCAGAAATGAGGAGGTGATCAGCCGCCTGGGAAAGCCAAGGGAAATAGTAATAGTAATAGTAGTAAAGTTGGAAGGGACCTTGGAGGTCATCTAGTCCAACCACCTGCTCGGGCAGGAAACCCTACACCATTTCGGACAAATGGCTGTCCAGTCTCTTCTTAAAAACTTCCAGTGTTGGAGCATTTACTGCTTCTGGAGGCAAGCTGTTCCACTGATTAATTGTTCTCACTGTCAGGAAGTTTCTCCTTAGTTCTAGGTTGCTTCTATCCTTGATTAGTTTCCACCCGTTGCTTCTTGTCCTGCCTTCAGGTGCTTTGGAAAATAGCTTAATTCCCTCTTCTTTATGGCAGCCCCTGAGATATTGGAATACTGCTATCATGTCCCCCCTTGTCCTTCTCTTTAAAATATGAAAATTAGAATATTTCGGACGTGTGATGCGACACCCAGAAAAATACGGCATATTCCATTTAATCCTCCAGGGAAAGATGGAAGGCCAACGAGGTCCAGGCAGAAGAAGAACATCGTGGCTTCAAAATCTAAGGGACCGGTTTGGACAAAACTCAGCAGCACTTTTTCGTGTGGCGGCTGATAAAAACAAGATCGCCAACATGATCGCCAACGTCCAATAATGGATATGGCACAAGAAGAAGAAGAAGATGTCAGGAAAATCGAGGCAACTCTGTTGTGGTACAATGGTCCACCAAATCTGCAAATTCTTTATTTTTTTTCCCTAATGACATTATATTAATGGAAAACTAATCTGAAAGACCGTGAAGTCTTAAAGTTACTAAGTTTGGGAACTTAGCAACTCTAAGCGATCGGGCCCTGATGCTAATGAGGGGTTCCTTCTGACACCCCAGAAAACCCAACCATCTGTGCAGAAGCCCTAGACCCCACCCAGGCAAACTAATAGTCACATTTTGTGTCATGACAAGTTTCCCACCACAGGAAGAATTACGGAAAAGAATTTCTATTTAAACCTGTTTTTGGGTCAAGCAGGACCAAACCTAAGTTAAGATCCTTGCTGGATAAATTTTTAAGTATGTCTAGTTTAATGAAGAAAAGGACGAGGGGGGACAGGATAGCAGCGTTCCAGTATCTCAGGGGCTGCCCCAAAGAGGAAGTCAAGCTATTCTCCAAAGCACCTGAAGGCAGGAAAGAAGCAATGGATGGAAACTGATCAAGGAGAGAAGCAACCTAGAACTAAGGAGAAACTTCTTGACAGTGAGAACAATCAACCAGTGGAACAACCTGCCTCCAGAAGCCGTGAATGCTCCAACACTGGAAGTTTTTAAGAAGAGACTGGACAGCCATTTGTCCAAAATGGTACAGGGTTACCTGCCTGAGTAGGGGGTTGGACTTGATGACCTCCAAGGTCCCTTCCAACATTATTATTATTATTATTATTATGGATCATCGCACAGTCAGCCAAATGTTCAGACTGGATTTGGCATTTTGTCTACCTATCGAGTCCTTACCCAGGACCTGGGATAGGCAGATGTGGATGTTTGATGGTATTACAGATATCGTCGCAGGATGGAAGCAGTTCCTAGTAAGGCCGCCTTTTGCTATTGACTAATAGCGAATTTGTCAATGCCAATGGTGTTCAAGTGGTGCTCCAGTTGTTTTGGGATTGCACCAAGGAGCCTATTACTATTGGTACTACCCTTGCTTGCTTTTGCCACAGTCTTTCTATTTCTATTTGTAGGTCTTTGTATTTTGTTATCTTCTCCTGTTCTTTCTTTTCTATTCTGCTATTATTATTATTATTATTATTATTATTATTATTATTATTATTATTATTATTATTATTATTATTTAATGAGCTGGTCTCTTCCTCATAATCCTCACTTGTATCTCTGCTTTAAACGAGGTGCAGTGTTAATTGTCACAATGAAAGCCTTTAATGATGATGGATGAAGGAAGGTGGGCTGAATACAAACGCAAACGAATGACATTGAGCTGCTTCAGTGATAAGGAGAGGATGAAAAAGGATCAAAACCCAATCGATTTGCCCTTAAACTAAAAACTCTGATGCAACAATGTCATTTTTAAATCACAACTCCGTCATCTGAATGCAAAAGCTGGGAAATCTACGGGGCTTTGTTCATTTATTTAGCAGGATGACTTTCCCAGTGTGTGCGACGAATTGCACAGTGCATTCCTAATTTTGTTCCCTGATGCAGGAGCCACCGAATCCAAGCAACTCTGGGTTAAATTTAATAACAACAATAATAAAAATCTCAAGCTGTATGGAAAAATCTCGTCCGAAACAGAATCTCTGCTCAGTGCTGCAGAGATACAGCCCAGATACGGCGACGGCGTTTGGACTGGGTGAAGGTGCCATCCCTAACCTCAGCAGGGAAAAAATACAGGAGGTCCTTGACTTACCACCACAGCTGAGCCCAAGATTTGTGTTACTAAGTGAAACTGTTAAGTGAGTTTTGACCCATTTTATGGCTTTTCTTGCGTTTGTTAAGTTAGTAACCCGGTTATTAAGCGAATCCGGCTTAATCCCCATTGACCTTGCTTGCCCGAAGGTCGTAAAGGTGGACCACGTGATCCCCCCAGAAGACTGAGGCCGTCACAAATAGGAGTCAGTTGCCAAGCGCTTCAATTTTCATCACATGACCACAGAGATGCTGCAACGGTCATTAAGTATGAAAACAGTCATAAGTCTCTTTTTTCAGTGCCGTTATAACTTCGAACTAAACAAACTATTGTTTTTACCTGTGGTAAAAACTGAAGGGATCAAAATGGCCGATGGAAATAATATCAAGAGTGCTGCCATTAGCTTGAGAAGATTCTTTCTTTCTTTCTTTTCCTTCCTTCCTTGCTTTCTTTTCCTTCCTTCCTTCCTTCCTTTCTCTTTCTTTCTTTCTTTCTTTCTTTCTTTCTTTTTCTTTCTTTCTTTCTTTCTTTCTTTCTTTCTTTCTTTCTTTCTTTCTTTCTCTATCCATCCATCCATCCATCTAATTCTATATCTATCTCTATCTATATCTGTACCTATATCTCTCTATATCTATAGATATAGAGATATATAGGTATATATGTATATGTGTGTGTTATGTAGTGTATGAGTTGGTATATACTTTCTTTTGAAATTCAGGCAACTGAATTTCATTTTTAATGGGGGCCATTGTGCTCATAGTAAACAATGACAATAAAGGTTATCTCTTCCTTCCTTCCTTCCTTCCTTCCTTCCTTCCTTCCTTCCTTCCTTCCTTCCTTCCTTCCTTCCTCATTCTTTCCTTATCTATCTATCTATCTATCTATCTATCTCTCTATCTATCTATCTACCTACCTACCTACCTACCTACCTACCTACCTACCTACCTACCTACCTACCCACCCCTAGCAAATTCAGCAGAGTCCAAAAAGCATCTTAGGCATTACATTAGAACTCTTGAAGAAGGTAGGGATAACGATATCAACCTAAAAGATAAAACCTTAAAAATTAATAAATAAACCAGCGGCCCAAAAGGAAAAAGACAAATCCCATCCATTGTGTATTCTGCTTTAATTGTCTAACTGCCTAGAAGAGCAAAGGTAACTATTTGGTTTTAAAAAATGTTAATTTCATAGAAAGGGCTCCGAGGACATCAATTGCTATTCAAACATCAAACCTCTGGCCAAATGTAAAATCGCAGAGTCTCCTCAGAAGAGATGATTGAAGTTGCCTTTCCGTTAAGTTCTTTCCTCCTGTGATTTTTACAATTAGCTGGAGAAATCCTTTGGCGGCACCGTCAGTGGTGAACATGCAGTTGAGATCTGTTTAGTTTTTGAAGCTATCTGCATACTCAGAATTCCTTTGCTGGAATCAGCGGGAAATTGCATTTCTAACAACTCACTGATAATGGCAACATATCTGAAAAATCCATTAATTTTACCACTTAGGGAACAACCAAACTTTCCCTTTTTGCATGCATTCATTTTTTTTTTTTAAAAAAAGGGGGGTGGGGGTGGTAAGGCCAGGACTTTGCATGGATGGACCACAATCTTGAGGCTGCCATCTTGACATTTTTTTACCCACTGCATTCAGACACACCTGAATTCTGTAATGGTACTCAAGGTGACTTTTGCACCTTGAAAGAATACGTTGTCACGTTGTTGCTAGGTCTGGTGTGGGAATTGCTGTACATAAAGAAGGGTTCTAGTGGAACCGGGGAAACAATTGTGCAAATATACAGATGCACCAACTGTCACAGTGATCACATTCATTTGGGGGAACGGGACAACAGCCCTGAGCCCCTCCAAAACTTTGGATCATAGGCCAGAATCATGCATGCCAGGATCTCCTGGTGCAGAAATTCAACATCTTATGCAAGTCCCTCAACCTGAGACTTGTCGGATCTTACATGCGAAGGTCCTCGGAGCTAAGATCATCTCATCCACCTCTTACCTTGCCAGGGGGGCAACAGGAGACTGGACCTTCCTGGGATTAGAGTCTGAACATTTAAGAGCCCTGGTGTCATAGTGGTGAGAATGCAGAATTGCAGGCTGACTCTGACCACTGCTAGCAGTTCAGTCCTGGCTGGTCAAGTTTGACTCAGCTTTCCACCCTTCTGAGGTGGGTAAAAGGAGGACCCAGATTGTTGGGGGCAACAGACTGACTCTGTAAACTGCTTAGAGAGGGTTGTAAAAGCACCATGAAGTAGGATATAAGTCTAAGTGCTACTGCTATCCTTCTTCCCTCCCTCTCTCCCTCCCTCTCTTCCTCTTTCTCTCCCTTCTTCTTTCTCTCCCTTTCCCCTTCCTTCCTTCCTTCCTTCCTTCCTTCCTTCCTTCCTTCTTCCCTCCCTCCCTCCCTCCCTCCCTCCCTCCCTTCCTTTTCTTTCTTTCCTGCCATGGTGGCACAGTGGCTAGAGTGCAGTATTGCAGGCAAACTCTGCCCACTGCTAGGAGTTCAATCCTGACTGGCTCAAGGTTGACTCCATCCTTCGGTAAAATGAGGACCCAGATTGTTGGGGGGCAACAGGCTGACTCTGTAAACTGCTTAGAGAGGGCTGTAAAGCAGTGTGAAGCCGTTTTATGCATAAACCTTTTTTCCACAATGCAACGTTTATATTAGTGCATTAAAACCAGCAAAAGCCCATTAATCTCCATTGTCATATAATCAAAGTTTAGGTGGCCTGAAACCTCTTCCAACTGTCATAAGGTTTAGCAAAATCGCTCAGGACAAAAAAACTTTCTCACCAATGACTTTGGTTTTCACGATTTAGACTGATCCGGAGTGTTAATTTCCCCAGACACTCATTTGACCCTTTAATCTGCTGGTCTTAAAGTAAGGATATTATTACATTCATTGCAGCTGAACATTTTGCTGGTATTTTCACATTTTAGCATAATATTTGCAAGTTAATTAAATGCTAACATAAAAGCATCACTCATCTCACCTACAGCAGCTGAATGTGGGTGTTTCAATTACTTCAAAAATTTACAGATCATCAGACTATGAAAAAAGAAGGGAAACTTGCCACATTTCTAAAGAGTAATTAGCACATAATTAATTGGAGAGAACATTCTGGAAGATGATGCATTCTGGCTACTGATGTGTAGCCAAAGTTGGCTTTAAGCCAAGGGTCTTCAAACTTGGCAAGTTTAAGACGTGTGGACTTCAACTCCCAGAATTCCTCAGCCAGCCCTCAGGGCTGGCTGAGGAATTCTGGGAGTTGAAGTCCACACGTTTTAAAGTTGCCAAGTTTGAAGACCCCAGCTTTATGCTAAAGTCCAAGGACTTTTAGGCACCAAAGTTTAGAAGGTGCCAACTTTGATCTTTCTTTCAAATCATGCTAAAGATGCAAATCTGTTTATTGGCAGATAATAGCCAGAATATTGGCAGATAATAGCCAGAATATTCCGGTGAAGGGGATTCTTCTCGTTCAAAGAGGGAACCTTAAGGCCCATCTTATATTCTCTTTTATAGTTAAGACATCAAATAAAGTGCAAGAGAAGAGGGGATTGGGCAGGGCAAAAGAAACTTCCCTTTAGGACAGTGGTTCTCAACCTTTTTAATGCCGCGACCCCCAACCAGTCATAAATCGAGGACTACTCGACCGGTCGTAAGTCGAGGACTACTCAACTGGTGCAGCCCCGTTTGTAGAATGGCACTTTTGGCGGGCTCAGCAGGGCAGAGACAGCCCGGACAATTCCTATTGGCTTTTGAAAGCCAATAGAATTAGACTCTATTCAAGAGAGTCTATTCTATTGGCTTTCAAACGCCAATAGAATAAAAGGGAGTAGCACAGCTAAGGAAAAGGGGGAAAAAATGGCGGACTGCGTTGTTTGGCGACCCCCGTGAAATGGTCGTTCGACCCCAAATGGGGTCGCGACCCACAGGTGAGAACCACTGCTTTAGGAGATCAGTTACATGTTGTACATTCGCGTCCCATAATACCACACATTTTCATTAAAAGGTGTACATTTTAAGATGTCAATAAGGAAAAGGGGGGTGTTTGGATTTCACAAAGGGACAATTAGCACTCACAAGCTTTTTCTTATCAGGAGGCATTTTCCAGACATCCCGTCCTGTAACTTATATTTTTCAGTTTAGGGATGCTAGAAGCTGTCAATCAATCTGGTCTGTAATGGTTTAAAAACATGACTTGAAAGAGAGAGAAAGAAATATTATGGTTTGGAGAAGATGGATTGATTATATTCAGAAGAAATATGAGATTGAAAAGTATTATCTTGTTTTTGAGTAGATTTTAGATAATTATGATTAGTTTTAATTATTTTATTATTTTTGACTTAATTTGTTTTGAGAAGGAGTTAAAGTGTGTTATGGTTTTGATTGATAGTATAGTCGGTTTATGTTAGTTAGATTATATTTATTTTATTTTTTATCCTGTAATCAGCTCTGGGAAGTGGGGGAGGGAGGAAGGGGTGGGGGGGGGTTTATATTGTAATAAATTTATAAAACTTTTAAATAAAAAAAAGAAAGAGAGAGAAAGAAGTCAGATTAAAATACAGAATAACTATGTTAGTTAGCAAGTACAATACAACAAAGTCCATGTTTTTGGCACTACAAAGTCCATCTCGCAAGAGTGCCTATTGTGGCTTTTTGGATCGAAAGCCAAGGATCCAGGATTAGCAGAAAGAGAGAAAATAAATAGTTCTAGCAATTTAATTCTTGGCCTCGCCTGGGAATGGCATTACACGTCCGATAGATTAATCTCAGCAATTGTGTTCTTCTTGTTATTTCTTTAAATCTCATGACATCAAAAGCTAACAAAACAAGTTATTGGCTGTTTCTTGCCACTAATAGATTTATTGCTTCAGGTGCTGTTCATAATAAAACCTGCAGTTCAAAACACTCTATAAAATATGAAAATGTTTATCTTATAAAACCTTCATTCAAAGACAAGGGGGCAAAGTGTCCCTAACAGTGATTTTGTTATTTGTTTTTAGCAATGCAATCGTGTTCCAGCAAGGAAACAACTCCATTTTTAAGCTGGCTTCCATGTAAAGGAAGGAAGCATTTTACAGTTAGTATCAACCAAGTAAATTTATTTAGAATTTCTGGAGAAAATAGACTGGAAGTAAATTGATTTTTATATTGAAGCAGGTTGCTCTTATTCCCCAAATTTCACAGGAATACTGCAACTTACAGGATATACAATAAATTAAGACCCAGTGCTCTCTTTCCATGCACAATGACACTTTCTTTCCTAGATTAATTCAAACCCAAACTTGAGTTTAAAAGGCACTTTTGTCTTTGATAAATTTGGGGTGGGGTGGGGAAAGGAGAAAGCGCTTGCCCCATAGTTAGATTCTCTGTCAAACCCACAGACGTTGGAGGAAGATTTATTTCAACACTGATGGCATCTTTTCCAGTACGCTCACAGTTACTGCTACTCCAAGTCATTCATAATTATGTTTGATCTTGTATATCTTGTGGTAATTCCAGGTTTAGGCACTGAGATTATAAATTTATCATACATCAATGTGTGCAATGTATACAATGTATTCAGAGTAATAAATAGGATTCCAAGAAAATGCGTAAACATCAGGAGGACTTTCCTGGTTCTGTGTGCTTTCAGACAGTAGAAGAGGATCGCAGATGAAGTGGCGAGTCCTCCATAACTGGATATCTATGGAGGTTCTCAGTCATGCAAGTCGTGGTTGTCCCAAAGATGCTTTCGAAAGGCGAGTGGACTTTGTTCTTCCTCGAAGACATTTAGCTTCTTGTCCAAGAAGCTTCTTCAGTTCTGAAGAAGCCGAACTGAAGAACTGAAGAAGCTTCTGGGATAAGAAGCTAAACATCTTCAAGGAAGAACAAAGTCCAGTTGCCTTTTGGACAAAACACCTTTGGGACAACCATGACTTGTGTGGGAAGAATCCAGAGAAAGAAATATTTTGGGAAATATTAACAAGGCAGAATATATTTCCCCAAAGGAATAATGGAGAAGATCTTTAAAAAAGACAGGAACTTCTCCCTCCCCAGCGAGACAACTCAGCAGAAACCAGCTTTCAGAAATGCAGATGTAATAATCCGTTCAGGAAGGCTGGAGCCCTCCAGCTAGAAGCTGAAGAGATCAGGAAGGCAAAGACACCTAAAATCTACATACTCCACCCAAACTCTAAGACAGGACATAATAGGATTAACCCGCAGATGCCAAAGGGGCACACTCAGACTCAGGTCAGAGTACACGACACAGGAAATACAAAGCCTCAAACAGGAACAGAAAACAACCTCAAGAACCCCAGAGGGTATAAAAACCCACTCCCTGCATGTGCTCCCTCTCTCTTTTTCCCCAGAGCCATCTTCCTGTCTGGCTCTCCTCTTCAATAAACTGCAACCTTCTTTCTAAAGCAATCGCCATGTTGTTTATTCCCGGCTTGGACTGGACCCTGATGAAGATTTTTCCTTCAACACCTGGATGACTGAAAATCATCTCCACTTAACTGGGGTTACTGTGTTATGCAAATATATCAAGAGTCTCTTTTTGGGTTGTCATGGCTTTTTAGGATTTGCCAGTTCACAAGGAAGCAGGAGTACTTAAGTAGATAGCAACAGTCCCCTTTCCTACTTCTGGCAGTGATATGAAAGCCATATCCCAGATTCAAGTTTGACTCTGCATTTAGAAGATTATACACGGAGCAACAGGGTCGGAAGGGATCTTGAAGGGGTAAAGCATCTTTGGGACTCCATCTCTGGAGTTCTTCCCACAATCCCTGGAGGGCCATCTGCCAGAGCTGTGACGATAAATCCCACACCAATCAGGGCTTTGGAAAAATCTCTCCAGTCATTTCCAAGTTGAGAACGCTGCGATTCTAAGTATGGTGTCACCACAGATCTAAGTATATTGCCACTGTGACATTTTCATTTTCAATCTCCTTCAAAAAAAAAACAAAAACCCATCAAGAATAAATGTTGTTTTTTTATGTGGAGTGACCACAAATTGCATTGACATTTTCACTGAGCTCTTGACTGTGACTCCCGGGTCTTTTTTTGATCAGTCTTCAGAAATTCACATCTGTTTAAATGTATGAGAAAGTTGGTGATCCAGTGTGCCTGGCTTTACTCTTGCTTAATTTGACAGTATGGAGAGATTGTTTTGGAACTTTTAACAATTCCTTTTTAATTTTACGGCCTTGAGAAATTTGGTGCCATCTGCATTGTTTGGCTTTCTAGCTTCTTACCCCTCAATCAGCACCATGATAAATTAATTTTGAAGCACTAATCCCAATACTCAGCCCTAGGGGAATTTTCCTGTCAGTCTCCATAAAAATATTCTTAGCCTCTGCTTTCTGTTTGTTTGATGGGTTTTGGAAACTGTCTGATACAGGGTTTCTCAACCTTGGCAATTTTAAGATGCTGATGCTGGCTGGGGAATTCTGGGGATTGAAGGTGAGCATAGAACAATATAACAGAGTTGGAAGGGATCTTGGATGTCATCTAGTCCAACCCCCTCCTCAGGCAGGAAACCCTATATGATTTCAGACAAATGGCTGTCTGGTCTCTTCTTAAAAACTTCCAGTGTTGGAGCATGCTCCGCTTCTGGAGGCAGGTGGTTCCACTGGTTAATGGTTCTCCCTGTCAGGAAATTTCTCCTTAGTTCCAGGTTTCTTCTTTCCTAGAAATACTGGTTTGATACCTATGGAGATTCTCAGCCATCCAAGTCATGGTTGTCCCACAGATGCTTTTCAAAATGCTAACTGGACTTTGTTTTTTTTTTCTTTGAAAACATTTCCCTTCCCATGAGGGGAAGCTTCTTTAGTTCAAGCTTCTAAACCAGGGGTCTTCAAACATGGCCTTTTGATGACGTGTGGACTTCAACTCCCAGAATTCCTCAGCCAGCGTGCCAGAGTTGAAGTCCACACGTCATCAAAGGGCCAAGTTTGAAGACCCCTGTTCTAAACTAAAGAAGCTTGAACTAAACCGAACGGAGGAAATATGCCCCAAATAAATTTCCCTCGGTTCTTACGTTCCCTAAAAATAGAAAACTTCTCATTGGACTGACACAATTAGCAATCCCTGTTGCTGTCTATTTATTAGTACTTTTTCCTGGAATAAGATAGCCACACCTCTCAATTACTGCTAGAAACATATTGGGATAAAGCCTGGTGAGCTTCAAATCGAATTCTGGAAGAAATGCTAGCAATGAAAACTTTGAACTAAAGGATTTCAGCTGAAGACTGTGCAGGTCTGGGGCTGTAACACTCAATGAGAAATCAGCAAGAAGACCAGCTCATAAAGTTCATGGCTGTCACGGTCTGTAAATGTATGCTCAGAATATAGGAAATAAACAAGATGACCTTGACCTCCTCATGCAGAAAGGCATATAATTTAATAGGAATAAATGAAATGAATCCAGTTGTGGGATTCAGCCATTTCGCACCACTTTGGCAGACCCGGTAGCTAATTTTTTGTTGGCCAGGCCCAGAAGTGGCATCCACACAGAGAACCGGTTGTTCACCTATTTGAATCCCACCACTGGATGAACCCCACAATTGGAATAGAGCAATTTGGGCAACAGAAGTAGAAACAACACAACAAAGAAAGGTTTTGCCCTGTACTTTAAAAGTATCCCCTTCTGCCCCCAAATCCAAGTGAAATAACGTGGTACTGCTCAGAGGATCTGGGTTAAAAAGAACTTAATAAAAACATTATTGTCTGTTGTGTTTGAGAGGTCCTTGGTGCTCTCTGAGCTTGGTGGTTTTCTTGCAGATGTTTCATGACCTAAAGTGGTAACATCATCAGTGTGATGCATTGATGAGGTTACCTAGTTTGGTTCATGAAACACCTGTATGAAAACCACCAAGTTCAGAGAGCACCAAGGACCCCACAATCCTCCTCCTCCTCCTCCTCCTCCTCCTCTTCCTCCTCCTCCTCCTCCTCCTCAATACAAACCCAATATGATGGGGAAAAGGATAGGTTAGGAATGAAGAACATCTACAGTAGAAAGGACTTCAGAAAAGCAAAAGCTCAAAGCGAGTAGAGGTTGGTGAAGGATGATTTTAAAAAAGCTTCTTTAGAAATGATCAAAATAAAAAGAACACAAAGGATGAGCCTTCCAGCTGTTCAAGGAACAGAGTAAGAAGCAAAAGTCTAACGGAGACAATGCAGAGATAGTTAACTTTGAATTTGCTTCAGTCTTCTCTTAAAAGTCACCTCAGGAAGCGCTGAAGAGCTGGATCAAATCCAGAACTATATCTTGCTCCAAGATCAGTTTTCTGGCTTCAGTTTTACGATCATGGAGTCCATATCAACCACATATGGACAGTGTGGTTGAAGCTTTATGTAACATCATTGAGAATTTGCTGGAGAACAGATGAAAGGCCAGAGGTTAGAAGGAAGGCAAGGAGAAGGGGGAGAAGGAAATCCCGGTGAACTAACAACTCTACCACCAATTAGTAGCAGGAAAAATCCTGCAACCGATGAAAAGGAAATCCACCTTTAATTAACTTTGCAAATGGAAGTTAGTATGGATTTTTTTTAAAGAACAAATCTTAGCTTACTGACTTTCTCTATTTTAATTAGACGTTTTCTGTAGTAACTGCTAGAGAAATTGTGCAAATAATCTGTTTGACAAAATACACCACTATTAAGTATGGATGAGGTGGCCTAAGAATTACATGGCCACATCACTGACTTGTTGGCTTGAAAATTGTATTCAATGGGCGCTCGTCAATAGTTCCTCATCAAAATGGAATCATTAGTTGAGTTGGTGCCACTAAGTTCAGTTATGGGTTCCTTAACCTTTTTATTAATAACTTGGATCAGGGTAGGCAACCTCGGCTCTTTTATGATTCATGGACTTCAACTCCCAGAATTCCTGAGTCAGCTATGCTATGCTGACTCAGGAATTCTGGGAATTGAAGTCCATGAGTCATAAAAGAAGTCCATGAGTTGAAGTCCATGAGTCATAAAAGAGCCGAGGTTGCCGACCCCTGACTTGGACGAAGAAATGGAGAGAGCGCTTAGCAAATGGCCCATCACAAAAAATGATGGTGATATGCAATCCTTTGCGACGGTAATATTCCACTGGTTTAACAGCCACAAGCACAATGTTCTTCATTTACCAAACAGAAATCAAAACCTAGCTATGAGATGGGTTTTACTTGGTCCAGTAACTCATCTCGAGGTAGTACTTGACTACAAATTGAATATGAATCAATAATGCGGAAGTGGAAAAATTGTGTGTGTGTGTGTGTGGGGGAAATGGCAATTTTAAGCTGCCTAATAAAAATGGACTTTCAGAGTTACCTGCAACAGTTTTCCCACTTTATCCATCAGGGATAAGGCACCACTTCAAATATTGTTTCTTCTGGACACATCGTTTTAAGACAAATAGGAATCAATTCGGAGAATGACAAGTGTAGCAGGGGATTAAATGTATAAACCACAGAGCGGAGATATAAGAGCACTCTAGAAAGGGTATTAAATAGAAGAGGATCTATTCTGTACCATTTTGAAGAGAATAATAGATTCAAAGCTAGAAGCAATAATTCCTAACAGGAATCGCTGACCCAGCTTGACGATAGTCTCCTAGCTGTGTTCAAGTGGACTATCTGGGATGCTTGATTTGGATTCTTCTGCTAAGCAGGTACTTGGAAATATCTACGTAAATAGAGCTTTTCAATCCTAAGAACTAGTATGCAATAATTAAACTGCTTTTGTATTTATAGCGAATATATAGCAGCATTTTACCCATCAGATTTTTTTTTTTAAAAAAAAAAAACCTAGAACTGTGTCACACACTTACTAAAGGCAACATATTTATTTACAAGGGATGGAGTAATATAAAAAGCCACTTCATACTCAAGTCAATCTGCTTTCTTGATAAATTCCAAGTCCACGTGATTTATTTGGCTGAAATTCAGCACTGATTTTCTTTTTTACTTTCCAGTCTAGCCAATTGCTCCGTGAAGATTTGAGGTCTCTTTCTTTCCAAAGTTACCAGATCCTGACCTTGCTTAATGAGGAACTTAAATGAAGGCTTCCTTCTATGATACCACTGATGACAGAAAGCAAATGAAAACAGTGTCTTAATCCTTTTCTAAGAAGAAAAACATCAGTGACTTTTCATCAACTCCAGCTTTACTATTCTGACTTTGGAAGAAATTATGAAGTTCTTTTCATGACAGAGAGTGACAGCATCAAGGCAAGAATTCATAATGCACAAGGTCATTCTTTTTAATGTTTAAAAACAAACCATGGATGCAGCACTCCAGAAGTAGGAAGAAGAAATCAAAATAGACTAGCTGAAGAATATAGGTTGCCTAATTATGTCTAGTCCTTAATATAGGTTTAGGGCCTGTGATGCTTATCTATGAGTAGAAGAGAAGTCCAGAGTATGAACAACATAATCTGGTAAGCATCTGTGGGTCTCCCTTAAAAGGCAGAAGGATGAGAAAAATAAAAATAAAAAACTTGTAATCATGTCACTAACCTGGAATCACATCTTCTGGTGATAGATGTGTAAATATATTGTCTTCTGTTTTCCTTTACTGCTTCTGTTCTCACCCAATCCTGTCTTTTTTTCCCTCTGGTGATAGAATTCATTATCCCTTCTACAAGAATAGAATAAAATAGAATAGAATAGAATAGAATAGAATAGAATAGAATAGAATAGAATAGAATAGAATAGAATAATGGAATGAAGAATAGAATAGAATAGAATAGAATAGAATAGAATAGAATAGAATAGAATAGAATAGAATAGAATAGAATAGGACAGGAATAGGAATAGGAATAGGAATGGAATGGAACGGAACGGAATGGAATAGAATATAAGAACAGAACAGAATAGAATAGAATAGAATAGAATAGAATAGAATAGAATAGAATAGATATTGGAGAATATAAGAATAGAATAGAATAGAATAGAATAGAATAGAATAGAATGGAATGGAATGGAATGGAATGGAATGGAATAGAACAGAACAGAATGAAGAACAGAATAGAAGGAATGAAGAATAGAATAGAACAGAACAGAATAGAATAATCTTTATTGTCATTGTGTATCTCACAACGAAATTAAGTGCTGTCCACTTAACATTATCTGAATATTATCAATAGGCTTCATTGAAGCTATTGATGTTCTGCCTTTCTCCATTTTCAAAAAGCTTTTCACAACAAAATGAAGGGAATTAATCTAGCCTAAGGATCAGGCCATGTCTCCTTGTTTTACTTTTATTTTTTTTCACTTCCTGGGCTCTTGAGTCTGAAAAACTTCTAAAGGAAAGTTCACCCTTTCTTTGGAAATTTAGGCTTTTTCATTGCAGCTTTCTGTGGATCAAAAAAAAGGGAAGAGAAGAGAAAGAGCAATTTAGAAATTCCTGTCCAGGGTATGGAAGGCTACGATATGCATTGCACAGGAAAGAAAACAGGCAATATTAAATCAGAGAAATGAAAGGCACAAGATAAGAGGAAGGGTAAGAAGTAGCGCCAAACATTAGTTTACACCAGGGATCTTCAAACTTGGCCCTATTATGACTTGTGGACTTCAACTCCCACAATTCTAGGTGTTGAAGTCCACAAGTCATAGAAGAGCCAAGTTTGAAGATCCCTGCTTGACACTAAGGTCATCCACTATACTTCTCCCTAGTTTTCTATCCTGGTCCAACAGCCTTCCATGTACCTTTCACCACCTCCATACATACAACTTTGTGTATTTTCCCCTGGTTCTCTAAACACTTTGCTTTTCTCTTTCTAAGGATCTCATCAACTCCATCCATCCAAGTCTTTCTCAATCTTTCCTTTCCTCTAGAGTGCCCTGCTCTTCCTTTGCAGAGGGCTTTAGAATTCAATTCCTACTCATTCTCTCTCTATGACCAGACCATGACCTCAAACCCTTTTGCTCTCACTCTTCATCTCCTCAGCATCTATTCATTCTTGCTTTATCACACACACATTTCTCAAGTGCCCTGTTCTCTGCTGCCTTGAATCTTTATGCTTACCCTAGTGGGGACTCAGCTCTTATTTCCATGCAGCCAAGAAAGCAGAGGCCATGTTCTTACACAAAGTTATTTCTGTTTCTTTCAACAAACATTCAGTTCTCACAGCAGGACCTATCTTACTCATTATGTTTCTCCAAGCATTTCATATCTTTAAAAATTGGCAATCTGTTTTTTTTCCTAGTAGCAAATATTTTAATAAACACATAACTCTTTATTCTATTTTCCCGGTCAAACATAGTGACCTTGGTATGTGATGCATTCAAAGAAAAAGAAACTAGACCAAAATAAAAGTTGTTTTTTCAACTTCTCCCTTTTTCTTTCTTTCTTGAGGCCTTTGGATTAATCTGGATTCCTGGCAACTGCCTGGCAGTTATTTCTAACCTGTGAATTGGGTATATAAGAAGAAAGAAAGAAAGAAAAAAAGAAAGAAAGAAAGAAAGAAAGAAAGGAGGGAGGGAGGGAGGGAGGGAGGGAGGGAGGGAGGGAGGAAAGAGAAATGAGATAACCTTTATTGTCATTTTTTACTATGAGCACAATGTCTCCCATTAAAAGTGAAATTCAGTTGCCTGAATTTCAAAAGAAAGTATATACCAACTCATACACTACATACATATATACCTATATATATATAGAGAGAGATAGAGATATAGGTACAGATATAGAGATAGCTAGATAGCTAGATAGATAGCTAGCTAGCTAGATAGATAGATAGATAGATAGATAGATAGATAGATAGATAGATAGATAGATAGATATGGAAAGGGAGAGGGAGAGAGATACAGATAGGAGAGAGAGAGTGAGAGAGAGAGGAAGAGAGAGAGAAAGAGAGGGAGAGAGAGAGAGAAAGAGAGATACACCCATACATATACATGCACCCCTTTAGAATACATAGTGGAAAAAAGGGATTTGAGAGTTCACAAGATTGATGCTCTATGGAACAAAACTGGGACTGAATCTGGATGTTCTGCTTCGGATACCACGAAGCCCCATCATAATGGCAGGGGAGGAAAACAGGCCGTGAACATGATGCTTAGTGTCCCAGACAATCGTGCGGACCTTGCTGGAAAGAAAGGCAATCCTGTCATATTCCATGGTGTGGATGCTTCCTCTTCTGCCACAACTGACCACAGGAAAAGCTCCCAATCATGTTGGACACCAGAACCCTGCCCCTCATTACTGTCATTTTTCTCCCAATTATGGAGCTCCTTAACATTTCACCTTTGCCTTGTTCAAGCGTCCTTCGGATCAATCCAGCTGACCTTCCTCCCCTCCTTTTGGTCTACAGAGACACTGTTTTGATTAGGTGGCAACCAGAGCAGTCAACCACACTCAATGGGCGCCTTGTGACCTAGACAAGCAGACAGTTGCCAGGGATGTAGCCAACGCTTCCCAGGATGAAAGAAACCCTCAATTAGTTGACTTCTTTATAATCAAAATATTAAGACCATGACACACACACACAGAGAGAGAGAGAGAGAAAGAGAGAGATACATCACAATCAAGTTGGAAGGTGAAATATTTGCAATTAGTCCTGTCGAGACTGATTTGATTCACCATCGTATGTTATCATTAAAGCAAAGTTAGAATGACCTTATTTAACAGATATAAATATCTTGTCACTTCTAAATTGGATAAGGGTGAAGGAGGGCAGTCCACCCCAGTGGTAATGTCAGGGGTTATACAGCTGAATGTTGGCATCCCATCTTTTACCACAGCTTTTAATGAGATCCTTAATTTAAAATATATCAAAGGCCCAATACTTTTAAGTGTCTAAAAAAAAACAACACCCTACATGGATAACCTGTTCAGCATTTAAAAGAAAAAAATGACACACGATATACTGGATGGAAAATTAGGCAGAGTCTAAGTGTCCATTGATAATCCACCACTAATTGTAATATATTATTTTGTCTGGTTTTTTATTATTATTGCTGTTGTTGTTTTTAATGCATTTATTTGTAATGCTGGTCAATGACCGTAATAAAAATTGATTGATTGGACACATGATCTTAAAGATTTTGCAATCCAGTTGATGTAATTATGAATAAGGATTCTATACCTTCATTCTTTTTTTGCTGAATTATAAGGAAAATGTGGTAACACATTACTCTGTCTCACACATTAGGATTGTACATTTTTTTTATATAAATAAAGCACTTTCACATACTGTACAAATCAAAGCATAGCATGTTTCTGCTGGTTATTAAAGTAGCCTCATCTGTTTTTAGTTTTCAGCATATATTTACACGACTGTTTAAGAGTTATTTTACTATTGAGGCAGCTGCCTAAAGTGGCCACATCTACTTTCAGGTTTTTCCATGAATCTCAAAATAATGACTGCTTTAAGAGTTCCTTTAATCAGGTGGCTTTTTCCTCTATGGTTTATCCAGAAGGAGAAAAAAAGAACTCAGTTAAATGGAAACAAACCTAGACAAGTTTGAAGTTACTTGGATAGAATTTATTTGAGCAATGGAAGGGTTTTACAACACGTTTGTATCAAAAGCTAATATTAATTCACCACATTGGTAGAGCTGCTCTGGATTAATTATTTAAAGGAGCAATGGGGAAAAATAATAAATTAATGTGAATATTTTATTCCAGCAAGGAGATCTGTTCCATCTAAATCTCTCTGGTAAAGCTGGAAGATTGTTCAATTTGTTAGTCTATAATCTGGAGTCTTCTTTCAAAAGAAGGACGCATATTCACAAGGAGCAGCTGGGGATGTGATTGTAAAGATACCAAGAGCCTAGGATCAGAAAGGTCATCCATAAAAAAGAGACTTGGAAGAATTCCTTCCAGGTCACCAATGAATTCTGATGGAGTCAAGAGGCGTCAAACGCAACTGATAATTGTGAACCATTCTGCATGTACCGATGTTGGGTTTGCAAAAAGGTGGAGTTGGGTTATACCGACTGCAAAGTACAATGTATCACATTAGGCTTTCTAATTTACTGGACAAGGACTGCAAAAATTGTGATGAGCACAAGGGAGAAGGAAAGATAAACAAGAAACTTTGCTGCCAACTAGCAGTTGTCATGATTTCTGCAATTTGGAAACAGTAGCTTTAGCGCCTAAGAGAAGGATGACCAGCTATAATCAGTGATGGGATTCAAATACAGGAACAACCGGTTCTCTGTCTGGATGCCACTTCCAGAAGTCCATTCTGGCCTGGCCAACAAAAAATTAGCTACCGGTTCTGCCGAAGTGGTGTGTGAGAATGACTTTGGGAAGCAAGGGAAGGGATTATTGCCTAGGGAACAATCATATAAGTGAGGGCATAAC
Organism: Crotalus tigris; assembly: GCF_016545835.1. Taxonomy (NCBI): domain Eukaryota; kingdom Metazoa; phylum Chordata; class Lepidosauria; order Squamata; family Viperidae; genus Crotalus; species Crotalus tigris. Next base: position 889,819 of record NW_024096550.1, read on the forward strand.
CCATATCTCCCTCTTGAGCAGAGAAGGAACCTCGGAAAGGAATCTTCCTAACGTCTCAATAAAACAGAAGAAAGCGACCCCACCAGAATTTCAAGATTCTCTTCATGCAGGCTGACAGCAAAGCAGAATTAGCTCATCGAATCGTGTTTCCCAATTGATCTACAGCTGATAAGGAACACGATCAACCTTTTCAAATAAAGGGTTTGTTTTCTTGTTTTTGTAGGATTTTATGACACTAGATGCAACTGGGGAAGAAAAAAAAAGATGCCAGATTCTTAAATCAAACTTCTCTTCATTTCATATGCTTATGCATCCATTGTTATGCATCCAGTGTTTGTATAAACAGAGGCACAGAATCAAAATCACGTGAAGTATTAGTACTGTTTTATAGAAAATTAGTAAGGCCACACCTGGAATATACTGCATTCTTCTACTGAAATATCTATTTTGCTCATGGAGTACATAGAAAAAGGAGTTATCTATTTCATTATCTTCATTCTTTATGAAAACCTGATTGTAAAACATTAACTCTTAAAAATTTTGGAGTGAGGGGAAGAATCTTACTGGTTCAAGGTTGACTCAGCCTTCTATCCTTCGGGGGTAGGTAAAATGAGGACCCAGATTGTTGGGGGCAATGTAAATATATATATATATATATGCATTGCTTACTGGTGTACACCGCTTAGAGAGTGCTTGCACTTAAAGCGGTATATAAATCTCATAAACAAACAAACAAACAAATAAATAAATAAATAAATATTTGGGCTGCAACTCCTATCAGAAAGCAACAGGAAAAAAAACAATCTGGCAGAAATGGGTAGTTAATATGTAATCTTGACATGTGCACGGTCTCTGCTAAGGCGCTCCTTGTCTGGAGATGTGCTTCTTCCCATTCCTTGGTGATGGAGATCTTCAGAGACCTTACTTTGCCCCTGGGCACCAGCAAATTCTGAATTTCTGATCAAAGAGGGGAAAAAAATTAAAATTCCCACAATTCAGGGAAACAACACAGACACTTTCTTGTGGTTACTTGGCAACCATATGAAAGAGCTGTGCCACTGACTTTTTCTGTTGTTGTCTTCATTTTTCAAGATTGCCCATCCAAGTATTTTTTGAGCTAAGACCCTGTTATTTATGGAAATTCTTCTAACTACTCAGTTCTTTTGTGATTATGATTTATAATTATATATAGGGACCCACAGAATGGAGCCATGGCATAAATCATAGTCAGCAGCTCAAAGAACAATATTTGAATGAAATTCTTTAATCTCCAGTGGTTATTATTAATAAAGAGTATGTCAACATGTTGTGAACAAATGTGGGAAAATGCCCCCCTCCCATCTAACTATTCAGAAGAGATGTTTTTAGCTACAAATATGTACTCATTGCTGGCAAATCTAATTGCTTATTCCTGTCAGAGATGCACACTTATAATTTCACATTCACAACAAAAATATCCTTGTAAAGAAGTTGCATTGTCTAAAAAACTAACCAGTAATATTCAAGGACACATGGCTGAATAAGCGATACAATGCTGAAAAGTTTTTGTACAGTTATAATTCAGCGTACGGCTTTCCCCAAGTAAACAGTTAGAGAGCAAAATTTAAAATCTAAACAGCCAACTGCAGAATTTTAAAAAGACAGAAAATAGGATGTGTGGGACTAATAAATCTTTGTTATTCAAAGCTTCTGAAATCCAGATCTCCCTCTGCAAATTCTTTTTAGTGCAACTGGCTGAATCAGCCAATTGTTTATCAGAAGCTTTGAGCCTAGGTAGAAATTCATTATTATTTTTTATTTACTCTTCTATAAACAATGGGAAAACTCATGTTGTCTAGGCTACTGTGAATCATAATGGCAGAGGAGGAAGAACACGTGTCACGGGATCCACCTGAACACTCAAATCGATTCAACCGTTATACAGGTGCAATGGAAAACAAAACCTCATTCCAGAATAAGCAATTTAGCCTTAAAAAAAGTTTATGCCAGGCAAAATATCAAGAAAGCTAATCACATGTTAGTGTCTGCCATCTTAATCATTTTGATTCCCCTGTAGACCACTCAAGTTTTATTTTCAGTTCTGGGCTACCTCAACCACCAAAATGGACAACAGGTTTAGCACCCCCCCGTTGCAGCTCCCAAGATGCATTAGTTCAAGGCAACTAATTGGAAAAGCGAAATGTTTTCTCTGTCCTTGAGATTTCGGAGGACAGGCATTCAAACCCATCCCTCACCCTGCCCTTATGCTGCCTAAAACTCAATTTTCATTGGGGTGAGATGCTGCAGGATCCTTAAAGTATTTGTTGTTGTTCAGTTGCTAAGTGTTCATGTACCTCATGGACCACAAAACACTAGACCCCTTGTCCTCCACTGTCTCCTGGAGTTTGACCAAATTCCTTGCGTTGATGACACCATCCAACCATCTCCTCCTCTGCCATCCCCTTCTCCTTGCCTCCTGCGTCTTTCTTTCTTGGAAGTAGACCAGATTTTACTTCCAACAATACTTTACTAAATCAGAACAGTGATTTTACAGAGGGTTTCGAGCGTATCCACAAAATGAATCGATGCCCCCAAGTTCTGAAAAGGCTTTTATACCCAGATGGTGAATTTTCACTCTCTGATTGCCATGGCTTGACAAACTGACACATTGCTATCGTCTTGCCAGCTTAGTTTGGCATCGTCACCTGGACTGATATTCACACACTTCACAGTTTTCAATGTAGCTTTACATTTTGTTGATGTGATGGAAATTAATGGATGCTCTTCATACAGTTCAAATGAAAAAAATCGTGAGTGGATAGGGCCGCATCCATTCAGGATGAAATAGTGGCCATGTCATTAAAATTCAAGGTTGTTTTTTTTTAAAAAAAAAAAGAAAGGTGGGGGAAATCTTTGGTTTAGTTATGGATTTCTCCATCCTTTACCGATGCCATCTGAGGAACGATAGATAAACAGGAGAAAAGGGATCTTCTCCACTCGAATACTCAGAAGCTAGATTAGACATTGAAGAAGAAAATGGAGGATTTTTCACTAAACAGGGTCTTTCCTATTTCAATAAAAGTATCATGTAGTTATAATAGCAAAGATTCAAAGTGATGACAGTTAGAACAATTAATCAATGGAACAACCTGACCGCCATCTTGATTTTTTTTTTCCATCATGTCCTGAGGACATCCCTGTCCTTCATGAATAAACTGATAGCTTGCACTGGAGTGACATCAAAAATGGTCCTGATAAGCAACAAGTTTGAATCGCAGTCCTTATTTTCTTGTATAAATCAAGATGACAGTCAGGAGAATGCAAATTGACCCAATATAAATAGGGCAGATCTTGCTCACCTTTGTTTTAACATTTTCTGAATGTTCTCTGGACCTGAGCAGCAGCACCATAATAGAAACAATAGTCAAGAAAAGACTGGACAGCCACCTATCTGAAATGGTGTAGGGTCTCCTGCTTAAGCAGGGGGTTGGACTAGATGACCTCCAAGGTCCCTTCCCTTCCATTCCATTTTCTATTGTGTTCTATGGTGTCCTCTCCTGTCCTATCCTATCCTATCCTATCCTATCCTATCCTATCCTATCCTATCCTATCTTCTTATTCTATTCTATTCTATTCTATTCCATTCCATTCCATTCCATTCCATGTGCACATGCACACATACACAGAAACATGTTCTCTGTATTTTCCTCACAATCACACAGTTCCCTGTCGTTCCCCCCCCCAGTTTAATGTTTAATGTTGATCAAAAAAAGGGGGGGGAATGAGTATAAATATTAATCTTTTCTGTGATTTATTTAAACAGCAACAACTCTGCAAGTAGGCAGAAGAGTGTGTGTGTGAATGGTGCAGATGGTTGTGGAACCTTCTTGGAACTGCTGAAAGGACTGTGTTGTGAACAGGAGACAGGTGACCCTGAGGGTGCAGATAAACCTCCAAGTGGCCTCAACGACTCTCAGAGAGAGTACTAATGACCAGATGACTGCAAGGAATGTACATCCTTCCATCCTCCACCATCCAGTCAGAGCTGAAGAAGCTTCTTGGATGAGAAGCGAAACGTCTTCAAGGAAAAACAAAGAAAGTCCAATTGCCTCATCATCACCTTTGGGATGATGAGGAAGAACAGTTCACAGAACGTCAAATGAATGAAGGTGGGACTCCATTTTAGACCTCCTGCTAAGAAGGAGTCATGGGGATTTTGGAAAAAGAGTAGCCTGAATTTTCCCAGGGTTCTACTCAAGACCAAGAGAATACCTAAGTGAGGCCTTCAATTCATGGCTTAATTTTTACACAGCAGTCCTGCTGTTTCCCAAACTGTCTTAAACTTCCTCTTTGATGTTGCCCTTGCTTCAGGTAGCACCTCTTCACCTAACTAGGTGGTTTCCTCAGAGACACAGTATGAGCTTCTCTACAAATGTTCCCTAAGTTTTGGGAACATTTCATGACTCTCAATGTACACAGCAATCAATCAGAATAGAGCTGGAAGGGACTTTGGAGGTCTTCTAGTCCAGCCCTCTGCTCAAGCGGGAGACCCTAGACCACTGTTTCTCAACCTTGACAATTTTAAGGCATGTGGACTTCAACTCCCAGAATTCCACAGCCAGCAACACTGGCTGTGGAATTCTGGGAGTTGAAGTCCACATGCCTTAAAATTGTCAAGGTTGAGAAACACCGCCCTAGATCATTCCAAACAAATAGCTGTCCAATATCTTGTTATAAACCTCCAGTGATGGAGCACCCAAAACCTGCTCCACTAGTTAATTGTCCTCACAGTGAGGAAGTTTCTCCTTAGTTCCAGGTTGCTTCTCTCCTTGGTTAGTTTCCATCCATTGCTTCTCGTCCTGCCTTCAGGCGCTTTGGAGAATAGCTTGACTCCCTCTTCTTTGGGGCAGCCCCTGAGATAATGGAAGATTGCTATCATGTCCCCCCTGATCCTTCTTTTCTCTAGATTAGACATACCTAAATCTTGCAATTATAGGATGTCATCTACATCTCACTAGTGGCCTGGAAGAAAATCTCCTTTGTTGTCTTCCTCCACTAATTGCTCAGACTTCCCCACAACAGCATTTTTATGCATTTTGATCCCTCTCTCTGATTGCTCTCTTTCCCTCTGCATGGCATCTGTCACTCACTGGCTGTCCAAGTGCCCTTCAGAGTTTTCTTTGGCAAGCAGCTTCCACGGAATTGCAAAACCTTTTCGTTCCCTTTCTGGAGGTCACGCATCAAGTCATCTGGGTAAAATAATATTTTCCAGCCCGATTTCTCTCTCCCCCTTAGTCCAACCCAGGAATAAAATAAGCCCCCATTTTGATTATTTTCCCTACTCCTCCTTCTTTTTCTTTTTCTTTTTTGGCTTCACTTCAGCAGACAAAATGATGGGGAAATCATTAATTTCTTTTCTGTGAGGCGGTGGGTGTGCAGACTTATTCAGCCTTTGTGCTCGGTTTTCAAAGGAGCCCCCTGGGCTGGCAACGATTTCTATGGATTGTTTGTTCCTCTCCTCTTCCCCTCTTGCGTTGGCTTTCCTTCCGTTGAATGTGTGTGTTTGTGTGTCTGTGTGTGGAAATCTCAAAAGGAGAAATGAGGGTTTCTAGAAGAGCCCACAATTGTTTTGCTCACCCGAATCACAAGGCGCGGTGAGTACAGGACTAATGGGAAGAGTGCCAGGAAAAATGTTAATAGAGATCAGATGTAGGAACTCAACACCGTCCAGGGATGTGATGGAGCATTAATATTCTACTCGACCCACTGTCCTACTTCGCAGGGAGAAAAATGCCAGTTGCAAACTTTGGATTGTGTCAGCTTTCGAAGACTTATTACAAAGGAGGAAAGGTTGCAATCCTCTTCCACAGAAAGGTTACATAGGCAATGACATTTGCAGTCACACGTGTTAGTTCCAGCTCCCTGGATATTTCTTTATGGGTCACTGCTTCAGCCTTCGGGTTACTGGTGGGTAACCAGTAATAAGTTCTGTACCACTAGTTGTTGTTGTTAATTGCGAAGTTGTGTCCGACCCATCGCAACCCCATGGACAACGTTCCTCCAGGCCTTCCCGTCCTCTACCATCTTCTGGAGTCCATTTAAGTTCACATCTTCTGCTTTAGTGACTCCATCCAGCCACCTCCTTCTCTGTCGTCCCATTCTTCTCTTGCCCTCCATCTTTCCCACCATCAGGCTCTTCTCCAGTGAGTCCTTCCTTCTCATTAGGTGGCCAAAGTCCTTGAGTCTCCACTTCAGGATCTGGCCTTCTCAAGAGCAGTCATTTTCATTTTGAAGCTGTTCTCCTACCAAAAGGCCTTCAAACTACCCCATTAAAACAAACAAAGGAAAGGCATTCAACCTTTAAATATTTTTTTTTCCTGCTAATCCTTTTCTTGCATTGGGGACTGACTGTTGGTTAATTCCCTGCTCCGTCTTGCTCAGACATGACCTGTTTGTTAGCCTATTAATAGGACTGCATGTAATGGAATATTAGAAAGTTCCTTGGCATTTCACAAAAACACCATATTAAAAAAAAAAAGCTTTGTAATTCTAATGTACTCAACTCTAAAGTAGTACTGCCACTCTCTGGGCCCCAGAAGAACTGTTTCTGAAAATATATTCATCTGCAATAAAGATAAAGTCTCCACCTTCTTCTTAAAAAAACCCACCAAGGTGGTTTCTAACCGAAGAACTCATTGGTTTAAATTTACTTTTTCTCCACTTCTTGTACCACTGAATCACCCTGGTGTGAATTTTGGGGTGCTACCAGGAACACAGCAAGGGGGGAGGTCTCCGTAGAGCAGTGTTTTCCAACTTAGCACCTTCAGCTCCCAGAATTCCCCAGCCATCCATCTTAAAGTTTCCAAGACTGAGAAAGAGATCACAACTGCCCGCCCCTACTTCAGGATTTGCATAGTCCACGTGTCAAGATCTAGAACGGAAAAATGCAACTATATACATGCATGTTTAAATTAGTAAAAATTGTTTAATGGATTAAAAGGCAATGTTGGTTCTATGGATTGTTTTAAGGATAATGATTTAGATTCAGAAGTAAGAATTCTACAATTATATTCATGTGTGTTTAATTTAGTTTGATGACTTTTTTGTTTTATGGAAATTTGTTTGGTATGGAAATATGAAAGTTAAATGTGGAGTGAAAAAAAAGAAACTTGGCTTTATAGAGACTAAGAATGCATTCCTTGGAATAATAGATTGATTTAGTCTGGAATTTTGAAATGCTTAATTAATTAGGAGATTTTTGTGTATAATAATATGTTTCGATATGGTATGATAATTAATTGGATGGAATTTGGTTTGTTTAATGAATGGAAATGAACTAAGTCAAAGACTACTATAATGGGCTTATTGGCTGAAAGGTTAAGGATAATGATTTAGATTTAGAAGTAAGAAAACTATAACTATATACATGTGTACTGTTTAATTACTTGAGAGATGTTTGTGTATAATAATATGATTTGATAAGATATGATAATGTCTTTTTTTAAACTAAACTAGTTACTATTGGAAGAAGAAATAAATAAGACTGGTGATAAAAAAGGGATGAGAGGGATTAAGAACTTGAATACATTTGCAAGAGGTATTTGAAGTGATAATATGTTGATGTAAAACACTATCTGATTATGGTAATTGAAATTGATAAAGTTTTAATAAACAGGTTTAGTAGTAATAGAAATTTAGGATAGAAATGAAATATATTAAATTTATTATGTTACTTGAGGGAAATAGAGAGATGATAGAGAATGTATTAAGTTGAGCTGTTATTTTGTGATTTTATGTTGGAATCTTTGTTTACCCAAACACCATGGTGTGTCTTAAACGCTTTTTGTTAAAACTATAAAACCAATAAAATATATTTTTTTTTAAAAAAGGAACAAAACTTTGGCAGCTACGTGCCTCTTTGTTTCAACTTGCCATTAGAGTAAGGGGTGAGCGGGTGGGAGGTGTTGCTTTAGAATGGGTCTGATGGACAAACGAAACCCTACAATTCCATTGAAGTCCGTGAGAACCTGAAACCTTTCCAAGGACACCGCAGCAGGTGTGGAGAGGAAGCAGACGGTTCCCATAACAAGGTGAAATTGTTTACATCAGTGGTTCTCAACCTGTGGGTCGGGACCCCATTTGGGGTCGAACGACCATTTCACGGGGGTCATCAAACAAGCTGTCCGCCATTTTTCCCCCTTTTCTTTGAGCACGCCCCTGGCACCCAGTGATGTATAAGTGGTTGGGGGTCACCACAACATGGGGAACTGTATTATGGGGTCGCGGCATTAGAAATGTTGAGAACCACTGGTTTACATGGATTACATGAGAGGGTGGGGGGGTTGGCCAGAGAAATTATTGTTTAATTCTATGAACTGGCATCTGGGAACCTCAGAGTTAGTTCTGCTTTGACATTACCATGCCGATATTCAATAAACAGTAAGATTTTCCAAAACGGAATGAACTTGGAGTTTTATTTATATTGTCAAGCTGGCTGTTGACACTACAAAGAGTCATGTACCACTAATACTTTCATATACAGACGTGCAGAGTGAAAGAAGAACCTGCTATGAAAGTAACAGCAGCCAACAGGGAAATTGATGTCTCCAATAACTCCTTGTCTAAACTTAGGCCAGTGGTGGCAAACCTGTGGCACGGATGCCAGAGGCAGCACTCAGAGCCCTCTCTGTGGTCACGCGCGCCCTTGCCCCAGTCCTAGGCCTTCAGCTGGGTTTTATAAAACCTTTTCGCTTTAGGCCTCCACCACCGTGTGCAAACAAAAAAAAAAGGTTCAATCAATCAGTCAATTTCAACTTCTCGCGGGAAAAAAAGATCTTGCAAAGTTGGAATTGATTGATTGAACTTTTTAGTCCCACCCAGTTTGCCATTACCACCATAGCCATGCCCACCCAATGGGCCACACCCACCCGGCACCCAACGATCCATAAGTGGGTTTTGGGTTGCAGTTTGGGCACTCGGTCTCTAAAAGGTTTGCCATCACTGACTTAGGCAAACTAGCAGAGGGACATGGAAAGGTAGAGGGGCTGATGGTGACTGGGAGCACATCAATAATCCTCAGTTACAATAATTTGTTTCGTGACCATCTGACGTTTACGACGGCACTGAAAAAAAAGCGACTTATGACCATTTTTCATAGTTATGACCACTGCACCATCCCCAGGATCCTGTGGGCTGTAGCCTTTGAACCCAGCAGGAAGATGAGAAGCCTCACCTAATTCAAGTAGTCCTTGGCTGATGTCCCCAACTCAGTCTAAAATTTCAGTTGCTAAATGAGACAAAGTGTCAAGAGAGTTTCATCCCATTTTATGACCTTTTTGGCCACAGTGGTTAAGTCAGTAACACGGTTGTTAAGTGGATATGGTTCCCCCATTGAAGGTCACAAAAAGAGAGCACATGATCCCGAGACGCTGGAACCAACATAAACATGAGACAGTTGCCAAGCTTTCTGAATTTTGATCATGTGATCCTGGGGATGCTGCAAGGTTGTAAGTGTGTGAAAACAGGTCATAGGTCCCCTTTTTCAGTGCCGTTGTTGTCACGGTTCCGATAGATGAAGCTCTTCAAAGAACTTCGAGGCATTGTTTACCTTAAAGAATCTTTATTCGAGAAGCATAGCATCGTCACTAACACAGTCGAAGTCAAGCCCTGAGCACATAGTATCAAAGCACAATCCTCTCCTCCAATTAACAGTCATAAATCACATTCTCCAATTAGTTTGAAATGCAGGCTTCCCCTCCAGTTCTCCAGACTGCCAATTCTTATCATCTCTTATTTCAATAACCTTGGTTCTCACACTAGGTCCAGTATTGTTATGGCTAGCTAAATTCTCATGCACATTCCTCCCCCCAGCACCATCTAACTCTAACTCTAACTCTAAGAGTAAAACATAAGAAGAAAATGGTTGCATCTCCATCTCCATCTCCAAAGCAAAAACATCCGATGTTAGCAGCTTCAAATGGTCACTAAATCAACTTTTGTAAGTCAAGGACTAAGCTGTATTCTAGGCAGATTTCTTTCCCTTATGAATATAGATAGATTCATGCTTTTTTTCCCCCTATGAAATTTATAAGGAACAAAGAGGGACACAATTGTGTGAACTTTCATCACAGGCCACAATCACCTGCATTAGAGGATCATTCAGCTTCCCTAACGAAGGGAATCTAGCAGGCATTTCCAGATGACTTTTTCCTGTCTTGTTTCCATCGCCTGGAAACTTTAAAAATCAACAAGCAGGTCAGGTCAGTGACTGGGCAGGTGGTCCTTGATTTATTACCACTGAGCCCCAAATTTCAATTGGTAAGCGAAACATTTGTTAAGTGTCCCATTTTACGATCTTTCTTGGCACAGTCGTTAAGTGAATCACTGCAGTTGTTAAGTGAGTAACCCAGCCGTTAAGTGAATCCGGCTTCCCCCCCATTGTCTTGGCTGGTCAGAAAGTTGCAAAAGTTGATCACGTGACCCCGGGATGCTGTGACTGTCGTAAATACGAGACAGTGGCCAAGCAGCTAATTTTGATCACGTGACCCTGGGGACGCTGCAACGGTTGTGTCAAAAATGACCCTAAGGCACTTTTTTCATTGCCACTGTGACTTCGAGCCATCACTAAATGAACTGCTGTAATTCAAGGACTACATGCCAAATGCTGAAACTATAAGTTACCTGCAGGCACCAAGATATAATATTTAAAGCAACACACTCTTGTCCAATGCGTGTTTGATTTTTTTTTTCTTCTGCCAATCACATTCATTGACAAAAGACACATCACAGTCATAACACCAGGACATAGATCGGAATCAGAATCAAAATCAGAATAGAGCTGGAAGGGACCTTGGAGGTCCTCTAGTCCAACCCCCTGCTCAAGCAGGAGACCCTACACCATTTCAGCCAAGTGGCTGTCCAGTCTCTTCTTGAAAACCTCCAACGATGGCACAGTAACTCAAGTTATGGGGTTACCAAGGTATAAGCAAAAATGTCCTTTTGCTCTGAACAATTTTTATCTGTTTGCCTCTCACATGAGCAAGCACAGGTAGTAAACACAGGTATAGGACAGATTGTCTGAACCAGGAACTCCAGTTTTTTCTCTTCTTGGAACAAAATGAGAGAGAGAATCCACGACGAGAATGAATATTTGGTATGGATTCTTCTTGCATTTACACATACCTCCTACACAACAGAGAAATTCCTACTTTTCCCTGACAGGGTGAGAGCAGGAGTTTCCACTCTTTGTACACAGAGAAAATAGTAATTCTGGTGAATGTTTTGCCTCCTGGCCAAATAGTCGCATTCCTTGGAGGATACTGAAGAGATCCTGTCTCTTTCTCTGAAAAATTTTGCCAGATCTGGAGAACTCAGAAAAAGTTGTGTATGTTTTTGCTTAGGGTTACAACGAGGTGACTTAATTAAGGCTTCTGAATATTCCTCACAGAAAAATGCTTTCTTTTATTTTAGATAAAAAAGAAAATACAATAGAGTAAGTTATCCCAAATAAATATTGTTTAGTCCTAAGTTTTGCCTAAATTTCTGTTTACATAGTTTGTGTACACAAGATAGTTTCAAATATCTACTTAAAATTGATTTTGTATACATTGTATTATATTACTATTGTAATCATCTCCAAGAAGAAAAATAAAACTGGAGGATTTTTTTAATATTACTTTAAATTTGATTTCAAAACAAAACTACATTTTACACTAAAATATATGCTAGCTCTCATCAAAGGCATGAAGTCCTAAAAAGGTAGCTTTTTATGACTTTTATTTCCAAGAATGTGTTTACAAAACAACGTTGTTAAGGGTTTCCTTTAGATGAAAATCTCAAAAAGATAGAACTATTGAGAGGAAAAGGCAAATTATTTCCAGCAAAATGCTAACACGCACTTAGAAAGCAAATCTTGCAGGATTTACTCCTTTCACTACCAATTTTTAACACCTTTACAAACACTGATAAATAGTGATGTTCTTTTAAATCTGTTATAGAAAGACTGGAAGAAAAACACAAATGAATGGATTAATAACATATCAGGGCAACCTACAATGTGAGTATGAGCAATTGGATGGCTAAAACAATCCAATTAACATTATAGTTTGGAAACAGAATAACCACACAGCTTATTGACTATGAAGGTAGAGACTATCAAAATATCACAAAACTAAAATGATTTTCATGCAATGGAATAAATTAGACTATCTCAATAAACTTAGAAATGTGATGGGCACAACTGAGGGAGGATCCTCACCCTTAAGATGTAGCTGATTATTGTGGCTTCTTCGTAGTTTTCCTAAATGTTCAGAACTCAACAACAACAACAAAACTGCACTGAGAACTTTTTTTTCATATGTTAACTCTTGTAAGAAGGATTGCATTTCTTTAAAAGATTAGAGAAGTAGCCAATCCCAAGTCCAAGCAAACTGAGAAATTTACATTTTGCCAGTTTTGTTTTGAGCAGTTAAACTTGGAAGCTTTCCTTTAGACAAAAGACAAATCCTTGGGGTCTCTTTAAGTCCACAGCGAGGCAAGTCAAAGAGATATTTTAAAAGGAAATCCAGGGACATGTGCTGGGAGCCCTGAAAAAAGTGTGACAAAATCCATCTTTCCATGTCATTTCCATACTCTGATTACACTTCCTGGACACAGCACAAACACTCAGGAAAACAGAAAGACAGCTGTTTTACAACTTGAGAAAGAACAGAAAAAAAGAGTATTCAACAGAATGTCTAAATGACTTTCCCTTCAAGCAGGAATTCTAGGGACAGCGATAAAAGTAGGAAGCACCTGGAGACACCTCAAACTCTTAACAATGAAAAGAATTATCTCCAACTTATTGACAGAATAATTCTACAAAACCTTTATAGCTTTCCTTCCCTGGAACATTATGTCTTGTTAAAGTGGAGCACAACTGAAGCATCTCCTTGTCTCTGCCCTTCCCCATCCTCCCCCACTACACAACCCAACACATTCCTGTGGATCCAAATATTACACAAGTATTCATGCACAGCTAGCAAGGATCTGAACCAAAGTTTGCCTCTCTTTTCACCACACCCCCTTCTTCCAAATCACTTGAGAACATCTCCTGTCACGGGGCTTTTTCAAGACCCAGCAAGGAGACAGCAACGCTAGAAAGCTGAAATATCCGTTCTGAAAATGTCCTTGTAGGAGCAGCAGATTAAAAATAAAAATAAAGAATGAAAAGTTCTCTTCCCTGGTCCCCTTCATCGCCCTACTCAAGATTCAGAAACCCACCGTTATTTTTAGGAGCGATGCCTCTTACCTTCCAAGCCAGAATCAATCAGCCCAAATTGTTCCAGCGCTTTCACAAAGAGGACAATCATAACCAGGACGGCTATCATTTCGAGCCCTTCCAAGTTCATGATGCATCAAGTCAAGGTCTATCCCAGCTACAGAGGAGAGAACTCATCGTGTGCCTCGCCTTCCGGCACCACCGTAAGAAAACGACAGCCTCCGCGAGCAAAAGTGGAGGAAAGAAAGGGAAGGAGAGAAAGACTGTGAAGGGGTGACTGACAGGAGGTGAATGTCTCCGATGATACACTCTAACAGAGTCCAGAAGTAGCAGCCAGATAAAAGTCTTTGCCCTGATAGAATGATCCATGTGCTCATCAGCCCACTCCAGACCAGCCATGTGGAGAAAAGTAGCCATCACCCCAAGGTCCAAGAAGTCACCCCACAAACATCGCTTGTAGAATCTGTTCCACGTTGAAGTGATAGCTGAGCATCTGGAAATAACCTCTCTCTCTCTCTTGGTCCTCCCTTCTCTACTGCCAGCACACACAGCTAATAGTACAGCATTGTTGTGGATATTTAGTTGCCTGGGAAACTGGGAAGCTATCTAATATGGGGTCCTCGCCCAGGAGGTTAAGAAGCTAAAAGGCTGCGTTGGAAAGTAGGATTCCAAATAAGTTAAGTTGTCACCAAATCTTAAATGCAAAGGGTGCCAACTTTCTCTACAAGCTACTCTATAAACATAAGACAACAGGGTGGACTTGGGCAACTATTTTTCAATTTCTATGGGGATTAACTTGTTCACAAAGATGCCCAGCCTTTGAGAGGCTGTCTTCTGTGTCAAACTGAGATCCATCCGAAAGTATAAAATCTATTTAGAAGAAGCAAAGGTGTGTCTCTTTGTGCAGAAAGACATTACAATGCAGCATGAGGCTTTCCTAAATTGGTGCTTAATTCCTGGTTCTAGTTAGTATTTTACTTAATTCAGCCCCTGATGTTTCCCCGGCTGTTATCTTGGTATTTTCTATTTTCTCATTAAGAAGAGTATCACTCCATCAGTTCCCTTGTTCTAATTCACAGCTCTGAATTCAGCCTCTCAGCTCTCCTGAAGTCAACTTTTCTTTCTGTTATGAATTTTTACACTCTATCTGAAAGATTGCAACACCCACAAAAACACACACGTTTAATCGACTTAATCCCGGAGCACAAGCAGGGCACAAATTTAACATCAACGTGACCTTGAGACACTTCATCAAAGTGTCAAAGAGGCCACTGGGGAGGTCTGTTCACCTTTTCCTGTTGTTTTAAAGAACGAGAAAAGTACATTTCTAATCTGAATAAAATACATAGAATGATCTTTGGGCAATATATTTCAAAAATGACTTGGTGTTACTATTGTGATGTCAACTGTTACACTATATGGAGATATATTTTTTTTCCTTTTTAATTTCTGTATTTATAGTTTAAAAAGAACCGTTTTAAAAATCCGACTCCCAAGTGTATTTAATTGTAAAAAGGAGGACATATTGATCTCCAGGACAGAAAATATATTTCGCACTGAGCTTTCATTAGCTGCTGCTAACATTATCAAAGAGTAAGCCAACATTAGAGAGATATTGTTTTTATAGCCCTTTAATTATTGATAGTTAAAGGGCCATAAAAACAATGTCTCTCTAATTATATCTTTTCTGTCCCGGAGATCAATATGTCTTTCTTTTTACAAATGTATGCATATGTGTGTGTGTGTGTGTGTGTGTGTGTATGTAGGTCTTTGGTTGTTTGGGTTTTCCCCCTCGTAAAATTGGAAGTGTCTTGGCGACGTTTCGACGGAGTCCCATTCATCATCTTCAGGCTGGTGTTTTCAGCTTCGTGCTTCGAGCAGCAATGTGGTTTTCACAGGTGTTTGTATGTAGGTCTTTGGTTATTCGCCAAGACACTTCCAATTTTACGCGGGAGAAAACCCGAATAACCAAAGACCTACACATATATATGTGTGTGTGTGTGTGTATGTGTGTGTGTGTCTGAGAGAGAGAGAGAGAGAGAGAGAGAGAGCAGGAGGTTGGATTAGATGACCTCCAAGATCCCTTCCAACTTTATTATTATTATTATTATTGATCATCGCACAGTCAGCCAAATGTTCAGACTGGATTTGGCATTTTGTCTACCTATCGAGTCCTTACCCAGGACCTGGGATAGGCAGATGTATTATTATTATTATTATTATTATTATTATTATTATTATTATTATTATTATTATTATTATTATTCATCGCACAGTCATCGCACAGTCAGCCAGATGTTCAGACTGGATTTGGCATTTTGTCTACCTATCGAGTCCTTACCCAGGACCTGGGATAGGCAGATGTGGATGTTTGATGGTATTACAGATATCGTCGCAGGATGGAAGCAGTTCCTAATAAGGCCGCCTTTTGCAATTGACTAATAGCGAATTTGTCAATGCCAATGGTGTTCAAGTGGTGCTCCAGTTGTTTTGGGATTGCACCCAAGGAGCCTATGACTATTGGTACTACCCTTGCTTGCTTTTGCCACAGTCTTTCTATTTCTATTTGTAGGTCTTTGTATTTTGTTATCTTCTCCAGTTCTTTCTCTTCTATTCTGCTATCTCCAGGCACTGCCACGTCCACTATCCAGACTTTTTTGTCTTTCTTATCGACAATTGTTAAGTCTGGGGTGTTATGTTGCAGGTGCTTGTCTGTTTGATGCCTACCATACCCAACAGGTGTCAGAATACAGGATGCGAGTACATGTTTTTGGCAACGGTTCCTCCCCAGCAATTGCCAATTACGGTCTACAACGCACCGCAAGAATAGGCGAAGACAAATTTGGCACCGACGCCAGGTGCTTTGTGGAACGGGATTTTTACGTCGATGACGGCTTGAAATCAGTACCAACCCCTGCCGAAGCCATAGACTTAATAAAAAGGACACGCGGAATGTTAGCAGCAGCTAACCTTAGGTTGCACAAAATAGCATCCAACAGCAAAGAAGTATTAGCGGCTTTCGACCCTGACGATCATGCACAAGGTTTGAAAGACCTCGACTTTGGCACAGACGATCCTCATTTACAACGTAGCCTAGGCCTGTGTTGGGATCTGAAGAAAGATGCCTTCACCTTTAAAACTCCCGCGAAATTATTATTATTATTATTATTATTATTTCCAACTTCGTAAAAAGGCGGGGCAAGCGTCCTTGCCACGTGAGACACCTACAATTCCTCTCCTCCTCCAGGCTGCCAAGTTCTGACTCAAAGGGGGACTAGGTGATTACTATGAAAGGAGCAATATCAAAAAGGATGAAGTATTCGCAAAAAAGAAAGAAAGAAAGAAAGAAAGAAAGAAAGAAAGAAAGAAAGAAAGAAAGAAAGAAAGAAAGAAAGAAAGAAGGAAGGAAAGAAATCAGCTTAATTTTCACCAGGCTTCAAAAGGCCCTGATGGAGTGATTGCCTTCTATGGATCTTTAAAATTTCATAACTCCCAGGCATCCTTTCAAAAAGATCTGAAGGAAAGTGACTCGGCCTGCCATTACTCCCTCTTTTGTTGTTGCTGTTGTTTTTTTACCTGCTCCACTTTTTTTTTTTAAAGTGCTATTTGTTCTCCCCAGGCAGCCCTATCCAGGAATGGCTGCTTTAAAGAAGCTGCAAAGCAACTCATGAGCTGTGCAGCAGTTGCACAGTAGCCATCGTTTATCTTTGAAACTGTGGACAACTCTGTAGATAAATTTCTTAATAATAAGGAATAATGTCCCCGGTTCTTGCTCATAGGGCTGAGATAAGGATTCCCTCTCTGAAGGAACTTCAACAGGATGAATCAGTATTAATGTGGAATGATGAACAATCACTAGAATAACGATGTGTCTGCATAATTACTGGAATAGTGCTGTGTTAGTAGTATGGGACTAACCTAATGCGCATTGCACTTGGATACGATGTATGTAGCAAACTCTCCTTTGTATACCCGTGAGAAACGAACCTAATGTATTACAATGTGTATTTCAGTGTGTATTCCTTTGTTCCTGAGAAAAAGAAAGTATAAAACTGTAGTCTGAACCCACCCTCGGGGTTCAGAATTGCTTGTTGTTATTGCTTCTGAACCTGCGCAATAAATCTCTCTGCTAAAACCCTCTGGAATTTGTAATACTCCACAAGAGTATTATTATTATTATTATTATTATTATTATTATTATTATTATTATCATCATCATCATCATCATCATCATCATCACAATCCTATTGTAATGATCTTGAGCCAAAAACAGGTATCAATTTTACTACCTGAAATTGGCCCTTTTTTTTAAAAAGTCAACGTTCCCCAGACATTTGGTATGTTTCATTCATGACTAAGACCCTCCCATGAATGATGAATAGATAGATTTCTCTAAATTTCTCATTCGAAAAGATGAAACTTTTATTTTTGACGATGAAAAGTTCCACGCGACACGAGGGACCTTCATTTTTTTTCCTGAACGCTTCACGGAAACCCAATCAAAAGTATTAGGTGCCGTAAAATAGTGAGAGGCATACTTTTTCAAAATTCTCTCTCTTTTTTTTGGCCTCTGGCTTGCAAAAGGTGTAGACACACCTGGTTGGCTACCATCCCTACTTGAGCTGTCAGTCAAGAGACAGAACTGCTATTTTGAACCCTGCCACATAAACCAAAGTGTACATTTTAATTAATCCCTAAACAAGCAGAAGATCTGCCAGCCTCCGAACGGAACAATAAACATGACATCCTTCCACAATATAGTCTTAGCATTTAAACCCCACTGCTCTACAGTCAAGATAAGGAAAGCAAATATGGCCGGTGAAGAATTTTGGGCAGTAAAGTGTAGCATTCCTTCTGGCGGGAATAACTGGATACAAGTAAGTCCTTGACTTAAAACCATTTGCTTAGTAGATTGATAGATAGAAGATAGATAGAAGATAGATAGATAGATGGATGGGTGGGTGGATGGATGGATGGATGGATAGATAGATAGATAGATAGATAGATAGATAGATAGATAGATAGATAGATAGATAGATCCAAATGTTTCCTGTAGTTATCCAGGAGTTTTACGTCTTTCCTCCTCTGCTTTTGAGAATCCTCCTACACCAGGAATGTTTTCATGACTCCTTGCAAGAATACCCTTCGAAGTACAGATTTTAGCTCACCACTTAGACCAGACCACAAAAAAGGAGGAAGCATTTGCTTATAAAGGCATTTAGCCTTTAGAAAATTTCTAGCTTGCTCTGCACCCACAGTTAATCTCCTCCGCAAGTGCTTCTTCATTAGAGCAGTGACAAGCTCTGATATAAACTTCCTGACAGTTAGAACAATTAACCAGTGGAACAGCCTGCCTCCAGAAGCGGTGAATGCTCCAACACTGGAAGTTTTTAAGAAGAGAATGGACAGCCATCTGTCCGAAATAGTATAGGGTTTCCTGCCTGAGCAGGGGGTTGGACTCAATGACCTCCAAGGTCCCTTCCAAAATCATCATCATCATCATCATTATCCAGATGGACTAAAAATGAAAGAGAAGTTATTAAGTTTATTTTTTAACTTCCACCTTAGTGCATGGGAAGTGGTGGTAGAGGTGGTGGGGAGGAATAGTTGCAGGTTATTATTCTGACATTGTCAGAATATTGCACAGCAATGAACAAGTTAGAAGACTATGAAGTTTCTGTAAAGGCCGAAATAGCATAAATAATGAAGATATTATTTATTCAGGAATTATATTGTATATAGTTTCACTCTATGCATCTCTGAAATGGTGCTAATAATATGAGTAGTGGTTCAATTGCAGGCAAAGCTAATTTGACTGGTGTTCTGGTATTCAGGAATAACGTATTTCTTCTTGTGGCAATCTAATTAATTTCAATTTATCGATCAGATTGTAAGTTGGTGAATGGACCAAATCGATTTGCTTAAACATGCATGCAGATGTCAGTTTTCTGCAGAAAGCCCTGTTTGCAATATGTTAAAACTTTTATTTGAAGTGTACCTTGCAGTAAAAAGAAAGATAAGGTTTTTCAGAAACTACTTCTTTTATATACAATCAAATCTCTCATAAATCAACAGCCAGCTCCAGGCAGTATTTCAGTGGCTAATTAGAGGTATTCTTTTTCCTTAAGAAATTCCCCCTAAAATTTGACTGGTTTATCTGATACTTTCAGCTGGACTTCTGCCTGTAATGAGAAGACTAATTGTGCAAGTTCACCTTCTTGATATTCTCTTACTTTGGGTCAAGGAGGCATTGGCCTCTATCTTCTGAATTCAGAACGAAATTCTTGCATGAAATAGGTTTGGACAAGGAAGAGAAAATAGAAACAGAATGCTGTAAACAGAATCCACCGGGCAATATAAACACAAGGAAAATGATATTTACAAAGTCACAGATCTGATGATCTCAGTATATATATATTTCAATAAGACAATGGAGGCCAATAAGACAATAAGTCTACTTTACAATGCCTTGGTAAGGCCACACTTGGAATACGGCATCCAGTTTTAGTCACCACAATGTAAAAAAGATGTTGAGACTCTAGAAAGGGTGCAGAGAAGAGCAGCAAAGATGATTAGGGGACTGGAGGCTAAAACATATAAGGAACAGTTCCAGGAATTGGGAATGGCTAGGACCAGGGGTGACATAAAGCAGTCTTCCAATATCTCAGGGGCTGCCCCAAAGAAGAGGGAGTCAAGCTATTCTCCAAAGCACTTGAAGGCAGGATATGAAGCAATGGACGGAAACTGATCAACGAGAGAAGCAACCTGGAATGAAGGAGAACCTTCCTAATCATTAGAACAATTAACCAGTGGAACAACTTGCCTCCAGAAGCAGTGAATGCTCCAACACTGGAAGTTTTTAAGAAGAGACTGGACAGCCATTTGTCTGAAATGGTATGGGGTTTCCTGCCTGAGCAGGGGGTTGAACTAGATAAACTCCAAGGTCCCTTCCAACTTTGTTGTTGTTGTTGTTGTTGTTATAAATTGATATTCATAAACACAGGAAAGTCCTTGAAAGAAAAAAGAGGTCAGATTGATTTTTGGATCTGTACTTTGTTTGGCCTTCTGTCTTCGCTTTTCACTCTTCATTTGCTGGCTCCAAAGCTATGCAGATGTATTCAAATTTATGCCACCAGCCAGGAAACCAGCTGCACTGACATATCCCTCTTTCAGTTTGCAACCAGGGCATGGCTGCCTAGTTTTATCGGCCGTGTAGTGCTATTTAAATCCCGTCTGCCCCTTCAAATTATGCGGGCAAAGAGGTCTCACACTGCGAAACACATTTTATCCATTGCAATTAGAGTGCAGTGAGCAAATTATGCACGGGAGCGATGCTCCCAGCCATTCTGGCTTCCATGGTAACCTCCTCAATGACAAGGGAAGCAACTTCCTTAACTCCCATGTTTGGCTTCAGTGCAGCACCAGCATGCCATGGGAAATAGCACAAGATCTCACACTATTTATAGGGCCTCCACACCCTCACGAACAGGCAACGAGGTGGATATATCTAGGCCAGGGATGGGGAATCTTGGCTCTTTTATGACTCGTGGACTTCAACCCCCAGAATTCCTGAGCCAGCATGGCTCAGCTTGGAAACCTCTCCCTTTCCACTCAGTGTGGCTGGCTCAGGAATTCTGGGAGTTGAAGTCCACGAGTCATAAAAGAGCCAAGGTTGCCTACCCCTGGTCTAGGCCTAGGCCGCTTTATGACTCATGGACTTCAACTCCCAGAATTCCTGAGCCAGCACGAGGGAAACTTTGGCCCCTTCATGACTGGTGGACTTCAACTCCCAGAATTCCTGAGCCAACATAGCTCAGCTTGGAATCCTCTCCCTTTCCCCTCAGCATGGCTGGCTCAGGAATTCTGGGAGTTGAAATCCACAAGTCATGAAAGAGCCAAGGTTCTCCACCTCTGAGCTAGACAGAGGGACGTGCTCATGATGGCCACCAAATGGTCTTCCAAAGAGAAAGCCTCAGTCCAATCAGCAAGGTTTACCAAGGACTTGGCCTCAGGTGGAACAGACAGTGGACAGTCAAGGAGCTGATCGGTCTTGGCAAACAAACCAATTGCATGCAATAGACCAGGGGTCTTCAAACTTGGCCCTTTTATGACTTGTGGACTTCAACTCCCAGAATTCCTCAGCCAGCCTGCCTGGCTGAGGAATTCTGGGAGTTGAAGTCCACAAATCATAAAAGGGCCAAGTTTGAAGACCCCTGCCATAGACCTTAGGTTTCTCTAACTTGACCTTAAAGGTCAAGACTTATTGTGAAATGAAACAGAAAACTTTAGTGTTTTCTGCAATGAATCCAATAAACATCCTAGCAGAGCCCAGACTTAGATTTTATGGAATTGTTAGACATTCTTTTTCTTCTTGAAAATGAAGGCAAACAGAGGTGTCCCAGGATAACTGTCCATTTATTTGATCTAGTAGCCCACCTCAAGGGTTCTTATAACAGTTTGAAAAGACGGAGTTAAAAAAAACAGCAACACAAAATCGGAGTCGTGCAAGAAATAAGTTCTTCCGTCATCTACTCCTGCTGATCTGAGGTAGATTCAGGTAGATTCAGACAGGAGAGGTGAGGCAGCAGATCATCAGCTCCTGAAGGTCAAAGATCAATTTCTCCCCAGCATCTTAAATTCTGTGTCCTTAAGCATCCGATAGCCAATGCAGCTATTTTACCCCATTATTTGATGATTTCAGCAACCTGATCACGTTTCACACCAACTGTAATTTCAAGTAAACTCTTTAAGGATAGCATTGCATAAAGCATATTGTAGTAGTCAAGATGTTTGAAGCCAAAGCAAGGATAATGGTCATTAACTCTGACTGGCTTAAGAAGAGTCACGCCTATTTGTTATTATGCAAAGATGCTCCCTGCCAATCTAGAGAGATTATGAAATATTCTGATCTCTTTTAGTTTGTGTTCCACCTTCCCTCCCAACTTTTATTTTTTCCCCCCATCTTCTGCCTTCTGCAAAGAAAACTGCTAAAAACAGAGTTTTACAGGGGGACAGTCCAATGGTTTCAAGATAGTGGACAAATTCACGTTTAAGTTATCTGTCAACAGAACCTCAGCAGAATACCAAATGGACTTAAAAAAATCACTGGGTTTAATCTTTCTCACTCTGGGGTTACAGTAAGATAAACAATATCGAATTCCGATCCTACGCTGTTCCCTTTTATATGTGATTTTTGTATACGTGATTTTCCAGTTACATCTTACATCTGGCTGACTTTCTTTGAGCACAGGAGCTAAGCAGCATTAGCAGATGGACAGAAAAATCAGGAAATTGCAGGTCTATAGGCTGGACTGGGAAATTACAGTGGCACATCAATTCCACATTATTGCCAAGACAGCCACAGAATAACAGAATTGGAAGGGACCTTGGAGGTCTTCTAGTCCAACCCCCTGCTCAAGCAGGAGATCCAATACCATTCTGGATAAATGGTTGTCCAGTCTCTTCTTGAAAACATCTGGTGATGAGAACTGTATCCATGAAACCACCAGGAATGGAGCTCAGCTTCAATCAATTTATCAATCAATCAATCAATCAACCAGAATAGAACTGGAAGGGACCTTCAAAGTCTTCAAGCCCAACCCCATGATGGAAGAGGACTTGAGTTATATGTCCAACTACAGACCAATTAGAACTTCTTTGTTCATGAAGTCTTCTCCAAGCGGTCACAAAACAGAGCCAAAAGATCTGGGATATAAGCTGCCAGGAGCTACAGAAGCCTCATATCACCAAGGCTTTTAAGAAATCAGATTCTTTTGACAGGGTCCACCAACTGTCAGATCAGAAACCAGAGAATTCAACAACTACAATATTAGCAAATTCAAAAGAAAACTGGGAAGGCATCCACTCACGACAATGGTAAGGCTTTGTTGCCCGATATACTTATCTGTAATTAACTCAATACATTCAATGAATCCAATTTTCTAAATTTGCATGACAAACCCCATGTTTGCTTAACATAGCCCATAGCAGACGTAGTGATTTTATTGCTTTTCTCTCCTTATTAAAGAATATTTCTTACTCAAGAAATCCCCTTTCTCAGCTATATGAAGAGAAATAGGCAAAGAAATCCATGAAACAATAACTTCAACCCTTGGACATAAGATGCCACCAAAAATTCAGCAAAATAGGGCTGTTCCCCACTTATAATTTCCAAAACCTCACGAGATGGGTGGTACACAGATCTAGTAAATAAATAAACAATAAATAAAACAAAAATCATGTTCCATTCTTCCGTGTAATGGGTCTCAACCCCAGTCGCTCAACAAACAAAACTGGCTGCCAAAAAACAAAATGAGCCAATGGTGTAACTGAGTCAGCAAGGCTACGCAAATGCAGTTGTGTTATTTGAGCTTGTGGGATTAACGTGTGGGTTAAACACTGATTTATCCTGCAGTTATATAGAAAAAATGTGTTTGGATACCTTATCTTGAAAGTAAAAAAAAAAAATAGTAAATAGTACAATCAAGGAAATTGAGAACTTATATGGAAAAAAAAAGATTTAAACCCTCTTTAGCATTTAAAGAAAGAAAAGGATGAATAACCTTTGGGTGTACCGAGATTTATAAATATGAGAAAGAAGAAACCAATTTTTTTTCCCAATCTCTCATAAACTTCCCATCTGGAATCCTCATCTGAAGACAGATATTGGACAGACAGAAGAAAAATTACCTTCTGCAATTCTTTCCCTGCAGAAGATAAGTGTCAACAGCTAGCAAGGATAACTGTTTAAAGAGCGAGGAAGGAAGGAAGCCGGCAATTTCAGAGGCAAAAAAATAAGCCTCATTTCAGAACTAGCTATCAAGGACAAACAAACAAAGGGGAAGCTGCAGGTCCACCTTGTTGGCTTGGATGGAAACAAAAGGCTCTGCAAGTACCGAGCATTGCGGGCTGAGAATCAATAACGTTCTTCCAGGCAAATAATCTGCAGTCAGTTCTTGTATCTCACTGAAGATTGTGAGATTATGGTTGTGGTTCTTCTCCCTGTTCCTCTCATGGTCACTCCTTCTGTCCATTACAGCAGAGGTCCCCAACCTTTGGGGCACCAAGGACCGCTTCCGTGGAGAGAGTTTTTTCCGTGGACCGGAGGGTGCGTGGTTTTGTGTGCTGCCTGCATCCCGCGGATGGGGCTTTTCTTGTTTGTGCGGACCGGTTGCTAGCATGCTGTGGCCCTGTACCAGTCCACAGACCAGGGGTTGGAGACCCTGCATTACAGGACTGGCCAAAGTCATCCGGTTGACTTCATGGCTAAGGTGCCCCCAAGGCTGGTTTGCTGGCTTCCATGCTGGTAGCTTTAAACAACTCACTAAACTGGCTCTCTGAAAAAGCAGAATTTATGAGAAGCCCTCCAAATTCTACCCCTTGGAAGCCCAGTCAGCTAATCTAATCCTGGTTGTAGTCCATCAGTGGTAAGGATAGGAATTTCTACCTCCTCATAACTATCCAAAACTGCAGACTTTCAGCCTATCCCCATGCAAATCTGTACTTTACACACGAGCTACATTTCCCCAACGTCTTTGTTTCAAAATGCAGGACAGAATGTCTCACTTAGCATTGGAAATGTGGGGCTCAGTTGTGTCGTAAGTAGAGGACTACCTGCCTAACTCACTAGTAAAGTGGTAGTTTTGCCAAAGAGGCGTTGAGGCCCTGCCCACTCAGACGAGAAAATCCTTCAGCACTTAAAACATTAATTCACCAAGTCACAACATTTCATTAAAATATCAAACTGCTGTTCTTTACAGCGGTGAGTGTTCCTTGTCTCTGAAATAACCATAACCCTTTTACCTGTCCTTCGCTGGGAAAAATATTAAACAAACTTTCCAATAATTGCTGTTTTTCAGGTCTTCCATTATACTAATAGGCCTCCATGGCTGACGCTAATAGAAAAATGTGCACGTCTGGTGGATGAAATTTATTTTCTGACAGCTCCTTTTATTAGCACACCTGCTATCTGAACAATGGCTGGGATCTCTTTCCCGCCTCTCAGCTTAATAACCTGTCAGATTCGGAGCTGCCAGGGTGATTCTCCTATCATTAAAATCACAATAAACAAACAAGATGGATGATTCGGGGAAAGAGTGTTCCTGAAGGAATGTTTTTGTGTCCACGTTACACTCAAATTTAAGGCAACCTCTGGAACAGGATCAAGGTGAGCCAAACCTGCTCTGAGCAAACTTGGTAAGGCCACACCTGGAATAATACTGCATCCAGTTTTGGTCACCGCGATGTAAAAACGATGTTGAGACTCTAGAAAGGGTGCAGAGAAGAGCAACAAAGATGATCAGGGGACTGGAGGCTAAAAAAACAATGAACAGTTGCTGGAATTGGGTATGTCTAGTTCAATGAAGAGAAGGACGAGGGGTGACAGGATAGCAGCATTCCAATATCTCAGGGGCTGCCCCAAAGAAGAGGGAGTCAAGCTATTCTCCAAGGCGTCTGAAGGCAGGACAAAGAGAGAAGCAACCTAGAACTAAAGAGAAACTTCCTAACAGTAAGGATAATTAACCAGTGGAACAACCTGCCTCAGAAGCTGTGAATGCTCCAACACTGGAAATTTTTAAGAAAAGATTGGACAGCCATTTTCTGAGCAGGGGGTTGGACTAGATGACCTCCAAGGTCCCTTCCAACTTTACTATTATTATTGTTGTTGTCATCATCATCATCATCATTATCATCATCTTCTAAGCTTCTATTTTTTGGCAGTAATAGCAATGCAGTTTGGTTTTTATTTGCCAGCGTGGCTTGTAGTTTAGGGTTTTAATAAAGGTGTCTTATTTATGTACTAGCTGGGCTCAGTTCTTCTTTGTTCAAGCCAGCCAAGGTCAGCTAGATGTTGCTACTTATTTGGTCTACAAGGACCCCTTGGATTTTGGCAGCCCTTTGAGATGGGTGAGGCCAACAGGACTCCAGCCATGTTTCTTTATCATTGGTGGGGTATATTAAAAGAATTTTGGAAGCCTCTCCTAAACCTTTCTTTACTTCCCTACTTTAAGAACATTAAAATCAAGGACGGTAATAAGAATACGAATAACCGTGAAGATTAGAAGGGAGAGTTGCAACCAAGGCAGAGGTTAAATACAAGAAATTTAAGTCCAAAGCAAAAATGAAATTTGAGTAAGCATCTCATATTTCACCCTTTCTAGTTCTTGTGGAGGTTAAGAAAAGGAATCAATCAATCAGAATAGAGCTGGAAGGGACCTTGGAGGTCTTCTAGCCCAACCTCCTGCTCAAGCAGGAGATCCTGCACCATTCCAGACAAGGGACTGTCCAGTCTCTTCTTAAAAACCTCCAGTGATGGAGCATCCACAACCTCTAGTGGCAAGCTGTTCCACGGGCAAATTGTCCTCCCTGTTAGGAAGTTTCTCCTTAATTCCAGGATGCTTCTCTCCTTGATTAGTTTCCATCCATTGTTTCTTGTCCTGCCCTCAGGTGCTTTGGAGAATAAGTGGACCCCCTCCTCTTCTTTGTGGCAGCCCCTCAAACACTGGAACACTGCTATCACACTATCAAAGGAGAGGCCTATTCGGAGTTGCAAGATTCTGTTACTGTAACATTGCAATTATATAATAAAACTTGATTAGCATTCATCATCTTGGTTTTCTATATCTGGTCTACCCTAAAGGGCTCAAAAGGAGAGCTCTTCTGAGTGTCTTTTCACAATTCCAACTTTCCTTTCTAATTTTACAGGCACTTCATGTGAAATTCTCTTATTTCTACTGACTTTTAACGAAGTGAGTAACACACATCCTAGCTTCTTTGCTGCCCTCTACCGTTCATTAATAAATAAATGGCAAAGAAGAAACAAGAAAGTTTTTTTCCCATTGAAAGATCAAAGGAAAGGAGAAGGGAGGGGAGAAGGAAAAGGAAATCTACCAGGTTGTGAAGAAAAATCCACATGTTTTTGGAAGCCATAGGAGCTGCTGTACTTGGTAAGGAACAGAAAGGATCCATTGAGGACCCAAAAGTTATGGATAATCCAGCACTAAATGAAATTTTTAGAAACTTAGTCTTTTCGTCTTCAAATCTGGCCAAACTTCCTCCCCAAGAATATTCAAAGTGTTTTGGAAGAGTGTTGTTGTTAGTTGCGAAGTTGTGTCTGACCCATCGCAACCCCATGGAGAATGTTCCTCCAAGCCTTCCTGTCCTCTACCATCTTCTGGAGTCCATTTAAGTTCACACCTACTGCTTCAGTGACTCCATCCAGCCATCTCATTCTCTGTCGTCCCCTTCTTCTCTTGCCCTCCATCTTTCCCAGCATTAGGCTCTCCTCCAGTGAGTCCTTCCTTCTCATTAGGTGGCCAAAGTCCTTGAGTTTCAACTTCAGGATCTGACCTTCTAAAGAGCAGTCGGGGTTGATCTCTTCTAGGACTGACCGGTTTGAACGCCTTGCAGTCCAGGGGACTCGCAGGAGTCTTCTCCAGCACCAGAGTTCAAAGGCCTCCATTCTTTGGCGCTCAGCCTTTCTTATGGTCCAACTTTCACAGCCATACATTGCAACTGGGAAAACCATGGCCTGGACTAGACGCACTTTTGTTGGCAGGGTGATGTCTCTGCTTTTTTTGGGGGGGGGGGGAAGAAGAGTATTAACAATTAAAGATAGCCAACAGCTCTCCTCCTCCTCCTCCTTCTCCCATAGAGGATGGGAAAATGTTGATTAAAACACATTGGTTCCTTGCCAGTTTGAAGGAGGTGAAAAAACCCAGGCTCCAGGAAGTAGAATGAGATTCGGATTTCCACTAATGAAAGATTGCCTACACCATTGTTTCAGAAGAGTTGGCGCAAAGCACTCTTGATGCAGCTTCCTTTGCAGCGCGAACCAAACCAGTTATTAATCAGTTCAGTTTAATGGTTATTATTTTTGAAATTATTGCCAGAAAATGTTGCTAATTACTGTGCTTTTGTTGCAAACAAAAGCAGTGCTTCCGAAAACTTGGCTGGTTTATGGAAACAAAACCATCATAGTATAATCACACTTAAAAGCTGCAAAATGGGTTTTAAGTAGTTTACATGTTTTAATTAAAACGGGACATTTACAACACTCCATAATAATAGAGCAAAATCGGTCTTATCTAACTTTCAATTACATACTCTTGGTAGCATGCTGTGTTTTTCAAAAGCTTTATTCTGTCTTGATATGAAAGCTAAGTTCCTAGGGCTTAATGTCCCTATTTGATTGCTCTAATTAAAATGCAAATTTAGTTATAAAGACAAAACACTTTGAAAAATATGGCATCCTATATCTAAAGAACTATTATCCTACACAACAGCCAATGAGATCGCTGAAAAGTTTCTTCTGAATTCAGCAGATTATATACAGTATTAATGAAACATTGAATCTCCTCCTTCAGCTTTTATCTCATTAAGCTTTGCTTCAAAATGTTTTAGACCTTAGTGTAGATAAAGCACTGATTAAAGTGCCTTGCTGACTAAATGCACAAGGTCCCCTGGAAAAATAAAGTCCACCTCTTTAATTAATTATCTTAATTAACAAAGATTCCATTTGAAAGACATTTAATGAATGACAGACAGATGCATAACTGGTTACAACAAAGACACAGGTTGTTTGAGAAAGTGAACGTAGAAAAAGAAGCACTTAAAAGAACACAAATATTGCTCTTGTATTAATGAAACATTGGATTTCTTGGAATATTACAATACATAATTATTAAACATTAGCGAACATTTTTTTTAAAAAAAAGTGTTAACTGTCAGAACAGGACAAAAGGGAGAGAAAGTCAAGAAAGTGTATTTCTTAATTATCTCCATAACTGTGTATATCTGAAAGTTGATTTCCTTCTTTCCTTCCTTCCTTCCTTCCTTCCTTCCTTCCTTCCTTCCTTCCTTCCTTCCTTTCTTCCTCCCTCCCTCCCTCCCTCCCTCCCTCCCCTGTCTCCTCCCTCCCTCCTTCTGTGATTTCCCAACCCATTTTTGAGCAGGTCTATGTATATTTTTTAAACCCCCCCCCAAAAAAATGCAAATAAACATCATACTGCAAATTTTACAATTCTTACTTCCTGCTTGAGACACAAACGCTATTGTAAATTTCAGAGGTGAAAGTTGACACAACTACATTCCATTGACACACCTAAGTTGGGGCGGGAAGAGAAAACTGCAAGAAGTATATATGAAAATTCCCAAGCCAAAAGTCACCCAAACCAGAGAAGAATTAAAAGATATTTTGACATTTCCTTATTCAACCTGCTTAATGCCAACATATCTTCAGGCTAAAATTGCTGCCTGTAATCATGAAAGGCAAACTTATCCTTAATATTTATCTGCCTTCCTATTCTATATTATATGCAATATTCATTTTCAAAATTGGCTTTTCCTGGAATATAAGCTTTGTCCTTGTTCCCAAATTGCAACAGGAGCTGGACGATGCTTCTATACTGAAGGAACTTTTCTTCCCACGGTGTGGCAGCAAAGCCTTAAAAAAAGGTGAAGGTGACAGAAGGAAGTCGATATAATGAATATAAGCAGATAGGTGGATTATCCAGGCAGGTGGATAATCAACAAATCTACTCATTAACAATAATATATTCCAATGTATCATTGGAAACATATGATATTCTAACAGCCATCATATTCATGTTTGGATCAAAACCCAAATACCACGGTGGAACCTTTAGTGTTTGGTTAACATAATAAATGTTGACTACAGACAATAAACAATTCAGTAAATCAGTTACTATAAAGTACAGTATAAAGTGTAGGAAATGACCAGGCTGAATCTGAGGGAGGAGGGGTCAAACGCATCATAAGTCACGAGTCTATCTGAAGTGAAGTGCAGGACCTTCCCTCCTTCCTTCCTTCCTTCCTTCCTTCCTTCCTTCCTTCCTTCCTTCCTTCCTTCCTTCCTTCCTTCCTTCCTTCCTTCTTTCCTTCCTTCCTTCCTTTTGCCTCGATGCCTTTATTATCTTAATAAATTCCCTAATAAGTTGACAGTGTCTCTCTCTGGCGATCTACAGTGCTTAGATCATGCAGTTCTAGGTGCCAGGGAAAAAGGAATCAGGAGAAATCAATGTCACAATTGTCTAGAACAGAGGCTCCCAACCTTTGGGGCACCAGGGACCGGTTCCGTGGAGAGAGGTTTTTTCACAGACCGGAGTGTGTGTGGTTTTGTGTGCTACCTGCATCCTGCAGATGGGGCTTTGCTTGTTTGTGTGGACCGGTTGCTGGCATGCCATGGTCCAGTACCGGTCCACGAACCAGAGTTTGGGAACCCTTGGTCTAGAATCTTCTTTGCACAACTGTGAGGCTGCCAATATTTGAAAGAATATTAAAGACACCCCAAGTCTGAATGGGACTGTTAAGCATTACATCTTGACCTGTTTGGATTTTTTTGGGGAGGTGTGTCTGTGTGATAGCATGGTATATTGTTTATATCTATCTACACCTACATCTACCCCCTTCCTCTGTTCATGGTCTTTCTTCTAGACAGCTTTTCTCATTCATCCCAGTAAGAAGATCCCAGCTCATTAATGTGGGCTGGAACAGCAGGCTTGAATTAATCTAATTCAAAGACTTGCCCGGAGAACATATTTCCTCCTGATGTCCATTCAGTATTAAGTTAGTCCCACAAGGTCATCCCTAATCACTACTTAATTTGAGTGTGTTATCATAAAAGGCTATAAATTAATTTCATAAAACTTTAATGATTGTACTTTAAATGCCCTCTGCCTGAAGCTATCCCATTGCCGGATACTGTAGACGCAAGATCAATCTTTCACTGCGCTGTAAGAGCTCCATCTTTCAATTAATTCCCTAAACAGCGACATAATCTTTCCTTGTCTGAAGACTGCCCTGTTTTGTTTTAGGCAGACAATTGCATTAAAACTCTGGTTCTCTGGATGCCCTGTCACCTTAAATCAGGGTTTCCATTTTGCTGGTGTGTTCCCCCCCCCCTCTACCTTTCATGTTAGGTACATAAAGATCAACTTGAATTAAGTTTTACTCTGTCTGGATTTAGATACTAATTGTGTTTTTAAATCTCATTGGAAATTTCCTTCTTGATATAACCTATGGCAAATAAATATTTTAAGTCAAATATTTTCTTTGATTCGAATTAGGACTCGGTCTGCACTCTGGCCAGGCCTCATTAGAGACTATCCATGTTAAAATGCTTGTTTAATTTAAACACGTCCTTGGGCACTTAACAACAGCTCAGTGACTTCTTCATTCATTTATTTAAAATCAACTGACAAATGCAGATTAAGATCAAGGGCAAGATCAGTTGACGCTTCATGAGCCTTGTAAAATTGCAGGAGTGGGTGCATTAGTTGCAGGACTGCAAAGCTACATTGCAAGATAAAAAGGAACATTATAGACCAAACAGCGCCAAAAAAAAAAAAAAAAAAGATTGGAGAACATGTTGATATATTTAAGTGGAAGATTATTTAATTAGCCACATGAAGAGCTTGGCCTAGTGGTTAACGCACCTCTGATCATATGACACTGTGTTCCATCACTGGAGATTTTTAAGAAGAGACTGGACAGCCACCTGTCTGGAATGATTGAGGGTCTCCTATTTGAGCAGGAGGTTGGACTAGAAGACCTCCGAGAGTCCCTTCCAGCTTCATTCTGATTGATTGATTGACTTGGGTTAGAAGCACTGTGGCGCTTCCGGGTTGAAAGGATTAGCCGGTGACATCAACGTTGCCCGGGAGATGCCCAGTTGGGGGCTCCTTTCATCTCCCCGTCAAGGAGCTGGAGCGAAGGACAGGAACTCATCCAACCCCATGGCAGCACTTGGGTCTCAAACGTGAGCTTGCTAACCTCCAGCCCAGCATTCTAACCACATGAGCCACGGCGCTCCTGGTGCCCTTGATCGGAAGCCAACAGACTGAATTCGTGTCCCAGTTTAGCCATCTGTGTGGTTAGAGTGCGCAACTTTCACTCTTGGTGACTCGTCCCTCAACCTTATTCTATTCTATTCTATTCTATTCTATTCTATTCTATTCTATTCTATTCTATTCTATTCTATTCTATTCTACTCTACTCTACTCTACTCTACTCTACTCTACTCTACTCTACTCTATTCAATTGTTCTATTCTACTCTACTCTATTCTACTCTACTCTATTCTATTTTACTCTACTCTACTCTATTCTACTCTATTCTATTCCTTCAGCTAAGTTTTCCTCACAGCCTAGTATCATCAAATATAGGTGATCTGATGGTTTCTTTCACCTTTAGAAAAACAGTTATCAGTGGGATACGTTATAATTCCATAAATTTCCTGGAAGGGCCATCCTTGGAAGACACTGTCTCCTAATAGCTTGGATTTTCACAGCTCTTTGAAAAATCTGTAAGTCATCCAACAGAATAATTATTTTAATTTATCCCTCCACTTATTTTAGAAGGTGCCCTGCCAAACATTGCAAGTTCACTCACTTGGATTTCTGAGAAGGAAGAGATAGTTCTAATATGAAGGACGTCCTGCTTGCTCTTTCTGCTGGTTTTCTTCCTTTTGAAGAAATGGCTATGTTCTAGTCATGGGACTGATCTCAGCCACACCTAAACTGTATTTGCTCTTCTGCATGAAGAGTTGAACGTCATCTTATTTATTCCCCTTATTCCGGGCATTAGTTTGTAGAGACGACAAATGCTCTGAACTTCATGAGCTAATGCTTTTTCTCCAATTTCTTGGCGAAGTTTAAATGCCCAAGTCTTTATTTTAGACTTCAAGGCTTTGGTCTCCAACCTCCCTACCCTATAAAACTGTCATAATAAAACTCATCATGCTTCAGGCAAACACGTTTTCATCTGTCCTTGTGAGGTCACACCGCTCATCTTCTGCCACCGCCTGTCATCTACAAAACGCAGACAAAGGTCCCAGGAACCAAATAATTTATTAAATTTCAGTTTGGGTAAAGTCAGATTGTCCAGTGGCCCACAAACAAACTTTGTTTGTGAGTGAATAATAAACTTTTGAAAATCTGGTAATGTTTTCTCCTTCTGGTTTCTCCCACTAGTAGGAGCAGAATAGAACAGAACAGAACAGAATAACAGAGTTGGAAGGGACCTTGGAGGTCATCTAGTCCAACCCCCTGCTGAGCCAGGAAACCCTACACCATTTCAGACACATGGTTGTCCAATCTCTTTGTAAAAACTTCCAGTATTGGAGCATTCACAACTTCTGGAGACATGTTTTTCCACTGATTACTTGTCCTCACTGTCAGGAAATTCCTCCTTAGTTCCAGGTTGCTTCTCTCCTTGGTTAGTTTTCCATCCGTTGCTTCTTGTCCTGCCTTCAGGGGCTTTGGAGAATAGCTTGACCCCCTCTTCTTTGTGGCAATCCCTGAGATAACTTATAATCTTTTGCTCTGACAGCATCTATTTTATTAACTGTCCATTCCAGATAGAACTGGCATCACTGGATTCTTTCCATCAAGAAAAAATAAATATCTGTTTTTTCCTGCAAGATTTTTTTCTGACAGTTGGCTGATTTGAGTCCGTAAACTCAATACACCTATTTTACTTATTACCATGTAAGATTATACCCAGGGGTCTAGCCTAAAGCACAGGATTAACATCTTAACTTTGGATCATCTCCACATTTTACAAAAGGCTCTAGGTCCATAGCATATAACACATCTCAGTATAAAGACCCTTCCCAGAGGTGTGTTCAAGATATTGAACGAGTCACACAACTTGACCTATTGGTTGACCTATAGGGATTTTGTGCTTGTGATGAAAAAAAAAAAAAACCAAAACGTTGACTTTGGTTTTGTCAATTAAATAGATTTGTCGTTATAGAAATGGCTGGTTATATACTAACGTGTCAAAGCAAAAAGTTGAGGCTGGAAGATTTCTATTTTGTATTGTGCTAAAAAGAGTTGGAAATCAATGCCTTTTTTTTTCTTTTTTTCCCTTGTACCTTACATTTTCTTTCCCGCTTTCTTTTTCCTTCCCCTAATTTCCCATTTCTATTTCTCTTTGTAGTTTATATATAAACAATAAAAGAACCTATATCAGGGGTAGGCAGCCTTGGCTCTTTTTATGACTGGTGGACTTCAACTCCCAGAATTCCTGAGCCAGCATGGCCCAGCTTGGAAACCTCTCCCTTTTCCCTCAGCATGGCTGGCTCAGGAATTCTGGGAGTTGAAGTCCACCAGTCATAAAAGAGCCACGGTTGCCTACCCCTGACCTATATGAAGGACCTATTGTTTGCAGAAAGGACAGCATTGTACAAACAAGAATATTTACCAATCTGTTAAACTGCTGACATATATTGAATAACACAAGGTAAGACAAATTTTATCTACCTGGTTGGCTTATTCAGATGACTCTCTCTCTCTATGTGCTATTAGTTCTGGGTTTAATTCCAAGATAAATCTAGCACTAGAAAGAAAAAGAAGGGGAAGCATTAGCATAGGGTGAAAAACAATAGATAAGGTAGATAAGGGTGAGTTTCACCTTTTTTTTTTAAGGATTTGGAGATGGTGGGACCATGGAAATGCCCAGTGTCTTCTGGCTAAGCAACTTTTCAGTAAACAATCATTAGAAAAGGCAACCCTACATTGGGAGCTTAACCAGAAAGGGAGGCAAGTCTTACAGAACAAACAAGGTCATCACGTTTTACTACTGAGACAGAGAGAAAGAGAAGGAAAGAAATAATTGTTTCCTATTTTTATTTTTATTTGGGGGGGGGGGGGAGTCTGCACATGGGTCCTAACCATTATTTTTTGTTGTTGTTGCATGGATTCTTTTCCAGCCTCCTCTGTTCTGAACATCATAAGGTTGCCTGCCCATTGTTTTTCTCCCTACACAATAATGGACGTGCTGCTGATGGATGGGATCAAAACGGTGCGTCTGAAAGAGGTCACCCTCCACCTTTCCGTTCTGAGTTCATGGTTTTGCAGAACACGTTTTAGTTTGTTCTCCAGCAAGAACTCACTCATTCAAAAGAATATCGCTTGGGTATACATCTTGAATAGGGTACTTTTACTGTTCCATAAACCTCCGTGTGCTTCATTGGTGTTTATCTATGAGTCACAATGCAGTCACCTTGAAATCACATAACTGGAAGTGTACGCATCAACTAATCACACCATAAAGGAACAGAGAGCACAGCCAGGAACACTTGGAAAATTCAGTGAAAACAATACTTTTT
The DNA here is from genome assembly GCF_016545835.1 of Crotalus tigris. NCBI lineage: Eukaryota > Metazoa > Chordata > Lepidosauria > Squamata > Viperidae > Crotalus > Crotalus tigris. Next base: position 925,187 of record NW_024096550.1, read on the forward strand.
TTGTGCATGTTTATTTAAGGGACAATATACTCATGAAATTCAAATGCAACGTGCTTCAATAAGTTTAGTGTGTAAGTACAAAGGCTTTTGGGGTCAATGGCTTTCATAAAAGTCATTCGTTTCCCTGAAATACCCCGAGGCAAATAATTAAATTCACCCTACAGAATCCAGCTGACAATGCATTGTAAGCAGGTCATCCGCAAGGAAATAAAGCGGCAGATTTTGAGAAGACCCCTAAATATCTTTACTAGGATATTTCTTCATCTCTAAATAGTGTATTAAAAAGATTTGGAATATAAGCGCTCTGAAAAATAGAGTTATTATCGGTAAGGCTGGTGCATTGAAATGAGTGAGCTGCTATAAACACACCTTCCAAGTTGCCAAATATTTAAATACACAAATGTCCAAGTATCTTAGGAGGGTTATTTACTCAACCAAGATTGGAGCAGCTGGACACAAAAGTTAAAAGTAGAAGCTTTGAACAGGTTTTTATCACAAACACACTTGGTATTGGTGGAGTCCGAGAAATAAAGGACCCTGCACATATATCAAATAAATGTCAACTATATAAAAATACTATATGTATCTTGGATTACATATTAGATGAATAGGCTGTTGAAATCTTTATATTAAAACAACATATTTCATGTGTGGTCAGAATGCCCAAAATTACGCAAAATACAGCCTTTTATTAGGATGGGGACCCTGGAATATGATTTTAATTTTCTTTTACTTATGCCTTTCCCCCCAGATTGTAACAAGTGGTTCTTATGATTGTTTTGTATTTTCTATTTTGTATTCCGATACGATCAATAAACTATTGCTAGTACTGTCTCCATAGTTTATAATAAAACAGAGTTACCGTGAATGTTAACAAAAAGAAGATTGGAAGAATAGAGGTATACAGTTGGGATATAAGGTCCAAAGAACCATTTTATAGAGTGTTTGTGGAATTGCTAACCGTTGACTTTATTTTTTTTCAACATCCTACTCTACCTCCAAGCAGACCCAGTTCTCAACTCCCTCTTTTATTATCACAAGATCCGTTCAAAGTGTTTTGATTGTGACTAAATGCCTTAATTGGGTTTGGCCGGTTAATTTCATGGCTGACTACGTATCTCCAGTCCCAGATCAATACTATAATTAGGCCAATGTAAGTATAAAGGGAGGTTTAGAAGACTGGGCCTGCCAATCAAAGCACGCGATGCCCTTTGGAGGATCCTCGGTGAATTTCTTCAGTTATAATTCCTCTTGCATCTATAATAATTGTTTTCTCCTATATCTGCTTTCCTTTTTTAACCAAAATCGAATGTTGGCTTGCAAACTAAGAGACTATAATAGAAAAAAAGGAGCTTCTATGATACAGCACCTGAGGAATGGAGGCCAAATTATTTAGTAAAACATGCAGCGGGCTCTTTTAAATAGAATTGTAACAGATTCATCTACTTTTTCTTGTCATTCTCTAATTTTACAATCTAAATCAACTGCTTTGAATTGGGAAACCTATCTGCTAATGAACAGCTTTATGTCTGGGTTGAAAATAAGCACAATTGTTGCGAATCTGATTTCCTCTTAATGGAAATTCGTAATGGTTAACACACCATTTGAAGCATCTATTTTAAATAATTATTAAAATTGAGTTCCTGGTTAACATTCAGTAGGCAGAGAATGCTGGACAGTTATGAAAAAAAACCATAAGGATTTCTTGCCATAAATTAAATCTATCTATCTAATCCAGGGGTAGTCAACTTTGGCTCTTTTATGACTCGTGGACTTCAACTTCCAGAATTTCTGAGCCAGCCGTGCTGGCTCAGGAATTCTGGGAGTTGAAGTCCATGAGTCATAAAAGGGCCAAGGTTGACTACCCCTGATCTAATCTATCTATCATCTAATCATTTATCTAATCTATTCAATCTATCATCTCTGTCTGTCTATCTATCTATCTATCTATCTATCTATCTATCTATCTATCTATCTATCTATCTATCTATCCATCTATCTATCTATCATCTATCTAACATCTATCATCTATTTATTGTATTTATTTATGTATGTATTTATTTTGGCTTAGTTAAGTAGCCCACTCTGCCTACTTAATACTATATTTTTTTAAAAAAATCTCGAAGTCTCTTGCTCTTTAAAAAGAATCACAAAGGCCCATCATATCAGGAACCCAGATCACGCCGGGAGGGTATCTGCAGAGTCCCAGGGGTGGGGGGTGGGGAAGGGGCTCATGCAATCCTTTTTTGAGAATTTCTGACCAGCAAAGTCAATGGGGGAAGCCAGATTCACTTAATAGACGTGTTCGTAATTTAACAACTGCAGTGATTCACTTAACAACTATAATAATAATAAGAAAGTTGGAAGGGACCTTGGAGGTCATCTAGTCCAACCCCCTGCTCAGGCAGGAAACCCTATACCACTTCAGACAAACGACTGTCCAGTTTCTTCTTAAATTGTGGAAAGAAATGTCATAAAATGGGGCACAGCTCACTTAACCAATGTCTCACTTAGCAACAGAAAAGTTGGGCTCAATTGTGTATCGTAAGTCGAGGATTACCTCCATGGAAACAACATGGAAAACCAATCTTAAGCGTACTTTTTCTGCTTTGTAATCCATGGTACAAAATGAAGCCAAGAACACAGTGAAGGATATGGATGTACTAACTCTATTCCCTCTGTCGGAACAAAGAGGTTCTGGGAAATACATCCTAATCTTGTTTTTCCCAAATTGAAAGTTTAAAAGTTTGCATATATGTTTTCTCTACTGAAGAACATTTCAACACAAGGCCCTCTGCCTAATGTTTTGCCCATTTATTCCATCCCTGCAAAACTCAACTGCATGAAACTAGAGATTATGGCAGCTAAGGAGGCATGAATTGGCTTTCCACCAAAATGAATAACGATAGGATCTCAAACCGAAGTAAAAGAATTGGTGCAGTCGAGTCTTTTAGATTGCAGACCTAAATATTTTTTCTTCCCAGCACAGTGGGACTTACTTTTGTGTTCCGTTTCCAAAATATAAAAATACATTAAAATACAGTAGATAAAATCGCAAGTTCATATCATTTGTTTTTTTAAAAAATCTGATTTGTCTTTTTTTTTTTTAACCTAAAAAGGATATTTCAAAGCCATGAATCAAATACCGGTTGGGCGTCTTGAGCAAATTAAGAACATTTGTGAGAACAAAGTCACAAAACCCATCTAGGATGCCATTTACAATACAATCTACAACTGCCATCTACAATACAGTCACACTTCAGAGCACTTCTGAAAAAAAGAAGACAAAACTGACTATTTGGTGTTGGTGTTGTTGTTAAAAATGGTCTTAAACACAAACCACGTCCTTGAAAATGATGAACAGCTTTTAAGCACAACATAAATTTTTTCCAGCAGCACTTAGTTGTAACTGTTTGTATATCATAAAGCATCACCTTATCTCTGCAAAAAAACAAACGTAAATAGTAGGGTGTTGATGGTACTTTTTCTTTACATATTTCAAGATCGACTCAAATTGAACTCCTCTCCTGGTTAAATATTTTATCCTTCTCCCTTTGAAAAGGGACCAGGAGTTTTAATTTTAACAGAGACATTTAAAGAAGAATTTCTTTCTTTTTCTCGACAGTGGAAGATGATTCCGTTTGGATTTCACCCGTTGGATGAACCGCAATTGAAGCAGTTCCAAAGACAAAAGAATAAAAAAGTTTCCTATCTGTGAAGAATCAAACCCAAAGTGAAATCAACCTCAGATCCTTTCTGGACAGAAAGAGAGCCACTTCGTTCTGATGGGATCCTTTTTTCCAACACAAAGGAGGGTTTTGATCCAGCCTGAGCATTGCTCTAAATCCCTCTTGCACTAACTCAAGTGGCCACAACGACTCTCTAAAAAAACACAAATAACCAATTTTCTGCAAGGAGTATTAATCCTTCTATTCCCCACCATCCAGTCAGAACCGAAGAAGCTTCTGGGGTGAGAAGTGAAACATCTTCAAGGAAAAAACAAGTAATGTCCACTTGTCTTTTGAAAGAAAGCGCTAACTCAGATGTCTCCACTCGCTAGAAAACTCAGGTAGTTTCACGCAGTGACCACAACTGGAACTTGGTTTTAAGCAAAAACAGTTGTTTATTGAAACTACAACGCCAAGTCAACATTCACTTAAGGGAAGGGCAGCCACCTTATGCACACATGCGCAAACGTGAATGTGGCCACATGTGCAAATGCACACCACGTAAATGGGGCTGCGAGTATATGAGTGCGAGGCTCTCAGCAACGGTGGCACCTGTGTGAGGCTTGTGGTGACACCACCTCCAGGTTTGTGGCGATGCCGCCACTGACACGAGGACTGAGCCACCGTCCCACATGAGAGTCATGCCGTGGCCCACCTGCCACTTGTGGTACTGCCGCCATCTGCGCAATGCTAGTGGCGCTGCCGCTGCCCACACACTTGTGGTGACGGTGGCATGAGGGGTGCGTGCATGCACTGCCCAGTTATTCACGTGGCCCAGGGGCCAAGAGGCCACGGCCCGGTAGTGGGATGCAGCCCTTAAGGTTAGGGATCTCTGAGGTAAGGCCCCAACATGGAAAACCTCCATAATCTCATCCGAGCCAATAATTTTGATATCTTACCGGCACTAGCCTGCCTATCCCTGGACTGATTCACCAATTATACATTATTTATAATCCTGTTGATTGTGGGTTTGGTACTTGTTTAGGCCAAGATCAATATGTTACCTTTCTATAATTACAACAATTCTGCAGGGTTAAGAAGCAAAATTAGTTTTAATTTTGGCAAGGGCATCCATTGTCATAGCAACTGAAACTCTGCCACGTTTTCCAAACTGGGCAGCTGTAACGATGCAAGAACATGATTAAGTGGCAACGTACAGAATAATAACGGAGCTAGAAGGGACCTTGGAGGTCTTCTAGTCCAACCCCATTCCCCAAGCAGGAAACCATATATCATTTCAGACAAATGGCTGTCCAATCTCTTCTAGCAAACCTCCAGGGATGGAGCACCCACAACGTCTAGAGGCAAGGCGTTCCACTGGTTAATTATTTCACTTAACAACTGTTGCAAAAAAAGGTTATAAAATGGGGGAAAACTCACTTAACTGTCTTACTTAGCAACAGAAATTTGGGTCAATTGTGGTCGAAGATTGAGAATTACCTATGTATGCATGTATTTATGTATTTATGTATGTATGTATGTATGCATGTATATACATATACATATACATACATACATATATATGACTTCTGTCAATTGGCATGTAAATTACCTATTAATGAATTAACTTCCAAATATATGTGCACTCCAGTCTAATACAGAACTTCTCTGCCAGCTGATAAGTATTCTAAACAGTCAACCAACTGTTCTCTTTTCTTTTTCTTTTTAAAACAATTATTTAATGCCTCCTGTCCTTCACAGGAGCCCTCTAAGCTAGTGGTTGCCCATATTTCCTACGGTTGAACAAAACTCTTGTCTCTACAGCATCCTAATTAAGCACGTCATAATTCGTCAAATTACAGATGGAGAATTCTTTAAAATAAAAAAAATCAACCAACAGTAATGCTAAACATTGAGAGAAAATTCACCATTGATTTCAAGGCTGTTTTACAGAGCTATTTCTATCATTCATTTGAAAATAACCTTCTCTTCCCCCAAAATCATTTCTTATTTGTGTTGACAGGCTTATCTATGTAATATATAATGCGACTGTCACTCAGCACTGCAGAGAAATAATAATAATATTAACTTAGTTCAAAGCACTATTAACTGGCATTGCTAAATTCATTAATAACCTTGGCTTTCTCTTGCTCCAGCTGACAAGAAATGTCTCTTTATCGAAAAGCAGAATGCATGGAAAAGCCAGAAATAAACCTAATTTAGCATTAAAGATCTATTAAGAGATAAAACCTGAAGCTGGAACAATCACACACATACCCCCTTTTGATAATTAGAGGAGGCAAGTTGGGTTGTCCTCTCTTTGAAGAAATTTGCAGAAAAAATCGAGAAGGACAATTCATGTTTTCAGAAGTTTGAATACAAAAGTTTGGCAATATTTAATGTAATAATCTTGATTTGCTGAATTTTCTTACCTGAATTTGCATGAGTTTCCATAAACTCATAATGTGTGTTGGATTGGCCCAATAAATTAGACTAAAATCTCCTTTGCTTCAGCGGGAGCCTTTTTACTTACATTCTGATCTCTCTCTTTCTCTCTCTCACACACACAAAACACAGACATACACACCTGATTAAAAGGGTGGAGTAAAAAGTATGTCACTACACTGCTTGTGTCACTTTGACAAAGGCACTGACACCCTGTCAGACACTGTGCTGTTTTGTAAGTTTGCAATTCAGTGGATCAGGCAAACTAAGCAATTCGGATTGAGTAAATTATAATTCACCTAACCAGGTCCCAAAGATGCTTTTTCCAAAAAGCAACTGAACTTCCTTTGTTTTTCCTTGAAGACGTTTCGCTTCTCATCCAAGAAGCTTCTTCAGTTCTGACTGGTCTTGCTTTGTTTTTCCTTGAAGATGTTTTGATTCCCATCCAAGAAGCTTCTTCAGTTCTGACTGGTCTTGCTTTGTTTTTCCTTGAAGACATTTCACTTCTCATCCAAGAAGCTTCTTCAGTTCTGAGTTCAGTTCTTTAGAACTGAAGAAGCTTCTTGGATGAGACCCAAAACGCCTTCAAAAAAAAAGCAAGAAAGTCCAGCTGACTTTTGAAAAAGCACTTTTGGGACAACCATGAGTGAATTAAATTAATTTTCAACCAAAATCTGTTTGATCCTGATATAGAAATTGACCCATTATGGTGCTAAGCTTCTTACAAAAATGGCTGTTGCTTCTTACGACATTTCTGCAAGCAAGTCATGAAGGCCAACATTTCTGTCAAGATAGCAAAAAGTTGGTCAGATCTATCATGCAAAGAGGGGCCCTACTTGGGGAATGTGGCCAAAATACCACGCAGTCGTCCTCTGACCTCTTCTTCTACTTTCCTAATTCTTTTTTTTTTTTAAAAAAATAAGCAGAACGGAAGCCCTCCTGTGCAATAAAATATAGGAACGGATGGGTTAGTTTCCTGTCAAAAATAATTAAGTTCACTTGCAATTTCTTTTCTTCCCCACTGCATGGAAGGATTATCTATTGAGGTCAAAGAAAATGTTTTAGGGAATTAAGGAAGCTGTAGCTACGACATCCGTTATAAGAAGGCCATAAAAGGTGATGTCACTGAATTCTTGCCTCCGTTTTCGCAGGAGGCGATTATCTCCCTGCTAAATTATTATTCCACTTTGTTTTCCTCTCTCCTGGTCTCTGTGCACAAATCTTGCACAAAGTTTTGAAGGAGTGTGGAACTATAATAAGCAGAATCAGTACTCGTGGTCTGTCTCCTGGGTTCCCAACATATAATGAAAGGTCACCGATATTATTGTTAAATAAAATAAATTATCTGACTGGTATGGTTGACTAGCACAGAGGTTCCTATAGGCCAGCAGCTTGGCCTTTAAAGGTAAAGATGTCATTTAAATAAAGCAAAAAGGTAAGAAGTGGGTGTCGTAAGCTAGCATAAAGGCACTCCGGTTCTCTGCACCGGGTTGTTAGAGAATCATAGACACGTAGGACTGGAGGGACCCTGAAGGTCTTCTAGTCCAGCTCCCTGTCCAACGCAAGGAGTCTTTATACCATTTTGGACAAATGAATGTCCAATCCTTTCTTGAAAACCTCCAGCAACATGACAACACAACTCTGTTAGCTGTTCTACAGATTAATTGTTCTCATTGTCAGGAAATTCCTCCTTAGTTCCAGGTTGAATTTCCCTTTGATGGGCTTCCACCTGTTCCTTCTTGTCCAGCTTTCAGGCGCTTTGGAGAATAAGTCAACTCCTTAATTCTCTGTGAGTGGCCTTCAAGTACTAGAAGACAACTATTGTGTCACTCCCAAGTCTTTTTTTTTTTTCTTCATTCGGCTGGAAATACCAAGTTTGATCTTCTCTGCATTCTTCCTAGAGACTCAGCATTCTTTTTGCATCAGAACTGGATGCAGCATTCCAAGCAGGTGGAATAACGTGGTCTTGAATGCCAATTATTTTGAATTTATCCCGAGGAGGATTTGCAGAGTTTAATAGCAGCGTTGTATTTCATCCTCAATTCCAATGCACTTCTTAAATAAAAGTAGTTAAACCTCACGGATCTTAAATTTGCTGTTTTTGTTTTGCAAACCCTGATATAATAAATAGAAATTGGAAAGCTTTGGTCCAAGCTGAAAGGAGGAAGCAAGACAATAAGTAAGAAAGCATTTTCTTCACTTGATTTCTAGCAGAATATTGAGTAAGGATTTAAAATGCTGGAGAGGATGTTAGAATCCATGCTCTAAGCAAAATAATCATTCAATGGATGCTTCACTGCCCAGGAAGGTGTGAATGGGTTTTTTTGCTTCTAAACTAGTTCATTTATTCCACTTACAGACTGCCTGATCAACTACAGACTCAGAACAATTGCAATCTTTAATTGAAGTTTGATTCAAATATTTTGTACTATAGGAATTTTGGGGTGACAAAATGTCCTGAGCTCATGGATCTAAGACACGGTAGACTCAGACCAGGATCTGACTGCCTTTGAAGGGAACCCAAATGGAATTGGGGCAATATGCTTTTTAATGTCAATTGTCCGAAAGATCCATGTAAAATCTCCACCTCCGTTGATGGCCCTGGGTTATTTTGCAAGATCTTCCACTCTCCCATTAGAAACCCTTTTTCTTGGCTGGATTTCAGTTCTGCTCCCCCGGTTAACGGAAGGAAGATACAATAAAATCCCAGCAAAAGAGCATTTATGACCACATCTGTTAGGAAAAATTGAGACACTGGCTCAACTCTTCACGTCCTTGCCCATAGTGTTAGTAATGTCTAACACTAGTTACTAATGTCTATCACTAGTTAGTAATGTCTCTGGTACACCAGATGCCTTGGCAGGTCAGAAGAGTAGAGTAAGAGTAGAGTAAGAGTAGTGTAGTGTAGTGTAGTGTAGTGTAGTGTAGAGTAGAGTAGAGTAGAGTAGAGTAGAGTAGAGTAGAGTAGAGGATAGGATAGGTTAGGATAGGATAGGATAGGAGCTGGAAGGGTATTGTAAAGTAATTTAGAAAAAGAACGATTCGGTAAGGTTTACAGCTATTGCTTTCTAAAAGTTTTTGTCAAAGGATTTTAACGAATCAACTTTTATTTAAATGTTGTTTTGTTTAATTTAACTGTTTGAGAGTTTTATGTTTCTTTCTTCTTTCCTTTCTAGATTCTTCTCTTTGCATATAATATGAAAATAATAGTTTTTCAATGTGATAATATTTACATTACATTACTGGCAATATATCTTTGTTTATGATTCTTAATAGGTCAATAAAGGTTTATTTTTTTCCACACAGGAAAGCATAATATTCTGATCTGCTAACATTTTCCTCATAAGCTTTTTTTCTGCATTCATTTTACTAAGCTTTCTTTTATCTTTTTTTTCTTTTTTTGTAGTTCAAAAGAAAAAAAAAGAATAAGTAAACTAAAAGACGGATTTAACTGAGCAAAATGGCAAAAGGCTTTCATGTGTTCAGCTGTTATATATTTCCTTCTGGACAACTGTTTCTCTTGGGACAAATACTTCTTTTTAAAATGATCAAAACCTCTGTGCAACCAAGAACTTTCAAAGACCGTTCTTTATATCTGAAATGTTTCTTTATCTTGAAGCATCTAGATAACAAATGAAAAAGAGGAAAGAAGAACTGGATGGCTCTTATAATACTTTTACCCCTGGCTCAGTAAAGAAAGACGCTAATTAGAAATCAGAAGATTGATTCCCAAGGAGACCCAAGACAAACAGATATTAAATACCTGCTCACTAGGAAAACAAATTCTGCCCTTAACAACTGTGGCTAAAAATATGGCACCAGTGAAAAGCAAGCAGTCAGAAAAATTTAACTGAAGTCTCATGTCGAGATACAGAATGCAAAATAACAGAGTTGGAAGGGACCTTGGAGGTCATCTAGTCCAACCCCCTGCTCAGGCAGGAGACCCTATATACCAGTGGTGGCAAACCTATGGCACAGGTGCCAGAGGCGGCACTCAGAACCCTCTCTGTGGGCACGTGCACCATCACCCCAGTCCTAGGCCTTCAGCTGGGTTTTATAAAACCTTTTAGGTCTCCACCGCCATGTGCAAAAAAAAAAAAAAAAAAGGTTCAATCAATCAATCAATTTCAAGATCTCGCAAAGTTGTAATTGATTGGACTTTTTAGTCCCACCCAGTCTGCCATTATCACTGCAGCCATGCCCACCCAATGGGCCACGCTCACCCTGTATCCGATAATGCATAAGTGGGTTTTGGGTTGCAGTTTGGGCACTCGGTCTCTAAAAGGTTCGCCATCACTGCCCTATACCATTCTGAACAAATGGCTATCCAGATTCTTCTTAAAAACCTCCAGTGATGAAACACCCACAACTTCTGGTGGCAAACTGTTCCCCTGGCTAATTATCCTCCCTGTCAGGAAATTTCTCCTTAATTCCAGGTTGCTTCTCTCCTTGATCAGTTTCCATCCGTTGCTTCTTGACTTGCCTTCTGGTGCTTTTGGAAAATAAGTTGACCCCCTCCTCTTCTTTGTGGCAGCCCCTCAAATACTGGAATACTGTTATCATGGCCCCCCTAGTCCTTCTTTTCTCTAGACTGGATATTCCCAATTCCAGCAACCATTCTTCATATGTTCTAGTCTCCAGGCCTTTAATCATTTTAGTTGTACTTCTTTGCTTAAATTTATTTAGGCTTCCAATTGCATGTGTACTTTCAGAGATTGTAGCACACAATCATAGTTAGACACAGCCTTTAACAAGCTAGGGAGGCACGGATACCGAGTTTTATAGTTTGCAGAAATATCCAGATAAGCAAAAAAGAAAAAAAAAACTCCTGGGATTTCAATGCCATTCTTCATTTTGCTATAAAATAGCTTACTTACTGTACGCTATCTCCTTACTTAACAGGGATGAAATATTTTTTCTAACTTTGTGAATTAGGAGCCATTTACCAAAGAGGGCATTATAACAGCTTTAATATTTCAGCAAAGCTTTAATATTTTATCACTTAAGTGCATAGTAAAATGGAAGTTTGTTATATAAAGAAGAACTATAACGGAAAGTAATGGGATTATGTAACAGAAAAGAATACAGACTAAGGTAGCTTTCCCCAACTTTCTTTGAATGGAGAACACTAGGAATGGTTGAAATTCAGGAAGCAACTATATTCCACATCTGGAAACTGTCCTTCCCAACCCAGAGCCTTAGTGATTGGTTCCTGGAGCTGCAGATGTAGATTAAAAATTCTTTAACTTGAAATTTAGTTTATCAATTGTTGCCCCACCCCACCTACAGATTTCCACTTCTTGATCAGGACTGCGCTACACAAAAGGTGTTTGAAGCATGACAACCTAACGTAGCACCTTTCTCTGCTCCCAAGAGGACAATGAAAAAGTAACACACTTGGAGATTGTGCAAGGTGCCTTCTTCTCTTGTGACCTGACCGTTAGTGATCCCTCTACCAAACCACCTGGTTTTGACCTGCCTCGTTGGACAAAATTGGACAGAATTAGGTGTGATACTAATTCTATATCGGTGAAGATGGAAAGATTGCCCTTGTTGTAATTGTGATGCTGGTATGGAAACTATTAAACATGTTGTACAAGATTCATGCATTCATTCTCTGGTTCATTAGAAGATCTACACGAAGCCACTCCAGAGGGGAGCTGAAGTGGACATCCAGTTATGAGGCCACATGTTGTTGCCCCCTTAGAGGTTTTGCGTATAATTACGTGGATTGTGTGTCTATATTTACTTCTCTTCACCATGTTCTCACCATACATTAAATAAATAAACAAACTTGGGAACCCAACCAGCACAGCAACCCAGCTTTGTAGCTCCGTCCCCAGGCGCAGAATAACTCTGACACTAAGAAGATTTCTCGAGTAGCATTTTGGAGATCTGCAATCACATACAGATTGGCCCAACAAACTGAAACAACACAGATATTTGAAATATGTAAAAAAAAAAAAAAGATTACTTGATGAGGAAAGCAGGAATTTTCAAGAACTGGGATCTATTTCTAGAAGTGAGCCGAGGTGGCACAGCAGTCAGAGTGCAGTACTGCAGGCCACTTTAGCTGACTGTGTTCAGCAGGTCAGCGGTTCAAATCTCACCGGCTCAAGGTTGACTCAGCCTTCCATCCTTCCGGGGTAGGTAAAATGAGGACCCAGATTGTTGGGGGCAATGTAAATATATATATATATATACATTGCTTACTGGTGTACACCGCTTAGAGAGTGCTTGCACTTAAAGTGGTATATAAGTCTCATAAATAAATAAATAAATAAATAAATAAATAAGTGGGCAAAATGCTCTGACCTCAAAAATTGTGCAAACCTGAATCCATTTCAGATTCTCCTCTGGTGCAGAGGAGTGTGATAAATTACTGATCAATGTGTATTGATATTGATCTATGCTGCTTTGCCTCCCCCCCAAAAGTCTACATAAAACATTGAGCGTATATATAACTTTTCTGCAGTAAAATTATTGAAAGCCATCTGGCTATGCAGGTTTTTCAATTATCTTCCCACAAAACCTTAATTAAATTATAAAACCAACCACTATCCTTTAGGACTCTTGGTGTTCTGTTTGTAACCGAGCAATTTATCTCACCTCGCCGAAGAGTTAGCCATGTAATGCTGTAGAAAAAGAAAGTCTGCTAATAAACAAGAAACCAAAATGCCTAAACTAGGACATAAAATACCGGTAGTGGACGCTAAATTGAATCGGTGGTTTTAAAGGCACATCATTTACATACAGCAATTGGCTTAACCGTAAGGGGAAAATGTTCTTTTTTCTTAGCTGCAGAAGAGAAACAGGAGGCTCACAAAAGCTGTCCAAATGCATGTTTTCCCCTTGAAAGGTGGAAAAAGTTGCCATTGAGGTTTTTTTTTTTTTAAGGGTAAAGCATGAAGAAACGGAAAAGGAAAAGCAGCCTTTTGAAATGAGCTTCAGATCTCCCTGTTCCAAACTGTCAGCATGTTAAGAGAGCCGAGATGATTTATTTCCAGCCTAGCTGAGATGCCCTTGAAATCACTGCATTGTTAGGTTGTGTTTCTTTTGAAATTATAGGGGGGCTCACAGAGTGAGCAAACAGGTGCTTAGCAGGGGCCGGGTCAAGAGGGAGCTGGTGGCTGTTAATTGCTTGTGGGGCATCAGAGGAGCAAGCGGTAGTAGGGCATGGCTCTCCTGACCTGCAGAGAGGACACCATACTAGCTCTCCAGCCTGAAAATTTCAACAAGTGCTTGTGCTAAACAGCCAGGCTGGTTGCTATCCTGGGGGGGGGGGGAATAATGGTAAAAGACCTAGCAGTAATTATGAAGGAAGTTATCAGAAATTGAAGAGACACAGCAATAAGAGACTCCCGGAGGAAGATCAGGTCTAGGAGGCAGAGAAAGGTGATAAAATGGCCCACACTTGAACCTCTTATTCCATGAAACTGTAGAACAGGTTCTGGGGTCTCACCACTGTTGATGTCTCTAGGCTAGTGTTTCTCAACCTTGACAACTTTAAGACGTATGGATTTCAACTCTCAGAATTCCCCAGCCATGCATCTTAAACTGAGTATGGTTGAGGAACACTACCCTAGACTTTTGAAGTGAGTATGGTTGAGGAACACTGCTCTAGTCTCTTGAAGTGAGTATGGTTGAGGAACACCACTCTAGACTCTTGAAGTGAGTATGGTTGAGGAACACCACTCTAGACTCTTGGAGTGAGTATGGTTGAAGAACACTGCCCTAGACTCTTGAAGTGAGTATGGCTGAGGAACACTGCTCTAGTTCTTGAAGTGAATATGGTTTGAGGAACACTGCTCTAGATTCTTGAAGTGAGTATGGTTGAGGAACACTGCTCTAGATTCTTGAAGTGAGTATGGTTGAGGAACAATACCCTAGACTTTTGAAGTGAGAATGGTTGAGGAACACTGCTCTAGTCTCTTGAAGTGAGTATGGTTGAGGAATACCGCTCTAGACTCTTGAAGTGAGTATGGCTGAGGAACATTGCTCTAGTCTCTTGAAGTGAGTATGGTTTGAGGAACACTGCTCCAGATTCTTGAAGTGAGTATGGTTTGAGGAACACTGCTCCAGATTCTTGAAGTGAGTATGGTTGAGGAACACTGCTCTAGTCTCTATAAGTGAGTATGGTTGAGGAACACTACCCTGGGCCTAGACTCTTGAAGAATAACTTTTGCAAGCTTTGGGGACTTAGAAAGACATTAGAGGACGTGCCAAGAAGGAGGACACCTGTGGGTTTCTTGGTGTTCTCTAGTGCCATCTGTGTACTGGCTGAGGAATTCTGGGAGTTGAAGTCCACAAGTCTTAAAAGTTGCCAGGTTTGAAGACCACGGCTCTATAGGATCTTTGATGTGGGGGGTGACCTGGATGTCATTATTCTAAGAATGAAGCAGAAGTGAGGCAACTAGGCCAATTAGAGTAGATATGGAGACCCCCCTCCAAGTCACTTAACATGCTAAAGAAATAATTGGGTTACCTAACAGTTCTGCAGACTTTCTATCTATTACCTCTTTATCATCTGAGAATTCAAACGAGTTTTATCTATTTGCCCCTGATCAATAGCCGACTGTTACCAATAGTTTTTTTTCCCCTAAATTGGGGATGTAGCTATACAAGGAAAAACGGTTTAAATGTCTGACAGCCCCTTAAGCGGATGTCCTTTGTAACATTGTGCAAAATACCATTTTCACCTAAAAAGGACAGAATCGTTGGAAGCTACACAGTGTGACCCAGAAAGACATTTATTCTTCACGCACTCAAATGAAAAATTATTTGGAGCACGATCCTTCTCCAACTGAAGATTTATTACCAGAAGGAGGAGAAAACTCACACAGGGAAGTAATATGGGACTAATGAAGCTTTTATTCATTTTACAAATTAAAACTTCTGCCGGATGATGTGGAGGATTAAAGAAAAATAAAGCTGACTTCTGGTTTGCCATCGCGGTTGCCGCGGACGCTGGAAGGCGACCCTTGGGACTTCGCAACCTGTCATAAATATGAGTCAGTTGCCAAGTGTCTGGATTTTGATTACGTGAACGTGGGGACGCTGCAATGGTTGTAAGTGTGAAAACCTGTCACGAGTCACTTTTTTCGTTGCCACTGTAACTTTGAATGATCACTAACTGAACTGTCGTAAGTTGAGGACTGCCTGTATTTCAAACTAGCATTGTAGTATCAGGGCTTGGCCTCTAGGGGAGCCCCTTTCCACAGTACAACTGTGGAAAAGGGTTCCCCTAGAGGCCAAGCCCTGGTACTACAATGCTAGCTTTTTTTAAAGGATAGTACACATTTTGTATATAATATTCAGTAAGTGAATAAGTCAATACTTTAAAAGAACAACCCTTTTACTTTTATTATAAATAGGATATTTATTTATAATAGAATAAATAGGATAATTGGGATAAATATACACACACACACACACACACAGGCAAATATATATAGTGTATAACGCGGCATGTTTGTTTGTGTACATGTGTGTTTAAAGAGGGAACTAACACAGGGATTAAGCACACATTTCTCGTGGTTCTTTTGCTCTCCTCACTGTTTGTTTTTGGAAACCAAAGCAGCATTTTGACGAGAACTAATTTTAATCTGCCAGAATTTATTTTGGGAATAGCGCATAAAAATTGGCTCTACTAATAAGTGATGCTGTGATCTGATTTTACCTCTGTCCTTCCCACTCCCTTTAGAGCAGGTGCAGAAATTAAATAGCAAAGGAGAGGCCTAGCTCTCTGCCCTTTGGACTGGCATCCTCAGGTACCTCAAAGACTATTTGGAAAGGGACGGTGGACACCCTGTCGAACAGGCATTGCCCCTCGCCTTAATTTGTCTGCAATAAACTTCCAAACTGAATAGGTTCAATCCCTAATCTAGTCCCTCCTCTGCAGCCTCCATCATCCCTTTCTTCCCATTTGAAGGAGGCAAGAGTGGGAACAAACTTTGGGGTTAATAAAGGAGAATATTTGTAGTTCAGAGTTGAAATGAGGGCTCTTTGGTGCTCTCTGAGCTTGGTGGCTTCCTTGCAGATGTTTCATACCCAAACTAGGGTACTGATGACGTTACCTAGTTACCTAGGGTCATGAAACGTCTGCCCGAAAACAAGCAAGCTCAGAGAGCACCAAGGACCCCACAGTCGTCGTCGTCTTCCTCCTCCTCCTCCTCCTCCTCCTCCTCCTCCTCTTCTTCTTCTCCTTCTCCTTCTCCTTTCTGCAAACCCCTCTCTCTTCTAGCACTGATAATGTTACCTAGTTTGCCTAATGAAACGTCTGCAAGAAAACAAGCAAGCTCAGAGAGCACCAAGGACCCCACAGTCGTTGTCTTCCTCCTCCTCCTCTCTGCAAACCCCTCTCCCTTCTAGCACTGATGACGTTACCTAGTTTGGGTAATGAAACATCTGCAAGAAAACAAGCAAGCTCAAAGAGAACCAAGGAACCCGCAAGCTTTGGGATCTCTGAGCTAGTGAAAGTGGCTTTCTCCCTGAAATCACCTCTCACATTTATTGTGCAGCGCCCAAGCCAAACAAAACCAGTAGGAAATGAGTCCCACAAGCTACGGTATGACGTAACTCTGACGTGCTGGATGCAACACCTCAGATGCCATCTTTCTGTGCAGGCCATTACCAACTGCTGGGCCTCCAGCCAGGGGGAAGCACAAGGTTTGCTCGGAATGAGCAAGGTGTAACGGCTGGGAAAAGCAGATCCTTCTCCAGCTGAGCATGAAATTGCAACGCTAGAAAATAAATCTGAATTCTGAGGCTGAAGGGAGAAATATGAAAATTCGAAAGTTCTGGCAAAAAGCTTTTCACTGCCATTTTTATTTGAAAGGGGGAGGAGAACGAATATGGACCTTGGAAAGGAACAGCTCCAGGGCTACAAGGGGGCAAAGGGACATTTTCTTTAAACAATCATTGCTAGCTGCTGTTCAAAGTCAGGAAACTGGTCACCTAGTCTAAGCACAGAAGCTAGCAATAGCAATAGCACTTGGACTTGTATACTGCTTCACAGTGCTTCACAGCCCTCTCTAAGCGGTTTACAGAGTCAGCCTGTTGGCCCCAACAATCTGTGTCCTGATTTTACCAACCTTGGAAGGATGGAAGGCTGAGCCAACCTTGAGTCCGTCGGGATCGAACTCCTGGCAGTGGGCAGAGTCAGCTTGCAATGCTGCGCTCTGGCCCCTGCACCACCAGGTGATCAGGCAAGAATATCAGACAACATGCCTGTCCCTCTTTCTCTTCTGATTTTTAGAAAATCAACTTTGACTCCCAAGCAGAACATCCAGAAAGTTATTTGGAAAGTTTGGCGTCAGCCCCACCACACCGTTGGATGAAACATCTGCCTTTGTACCTGGGTCAGTCAACCCACCTCTGCAAACCTCGATCACTCGAAACACATGACGGCTATCTCCTGCCCTTCTTCCTTTTTGTTTTGCAAAGAATGTGGCCTGTCCTTTTCCTGAACTTTTCTCCAGAGCTGTCATTTTGGCTCTGTCATTTTGCAAAAGTGGACAAGCCAGAAGATACCACGGAGAAGATTGCTTCTTCCAGGGAGAGGGTGGAGGCAAGGGGACGGATATAAAGGAAGGTCAGGCTGAAGCCAAGCGCAGCTCTGCCCGTCTTCATTCAATGACAACCAAGATTGCATCTTGATTAAAAGATCAGAAAACGGGAAAAGCTCTGCATTTTGCAAAGCCATGAACTACCAGGGTATCCCCCACTTTATTATCATGCGACTGAATCTCCTGGAACCAGAGAGCTGGAATGTGGGACAATGAATGGTCCAAGGAGGCACCGTGTGGGGTCTCCAAATTTTGCACCTATGGTGAGCCTACATGTCTCTCCAATTTCACAAGGGGGGATTTGCACCCAGCAAAGTTGTGGTCTTTGTCAACAGATGCACCGCTCAGGTCAAACTTAAGGGGCAGAATGTTGAGAGTTACAGAGTCTGATCGTTAATGTACTGAGCTGAAGATATAAAGCTTTTATGAAATTGGTGTCAAAGGGTGATTTTTGCTATCTGCATCCATCATTAATTACCTTTTTATCCTTTCCCCCTGAAAGCTTGTTGTTCTTGTTGTTCTTAGTTGCGAAGTTGTGTCCGACCCATCACGACCTCATGGACAACGTTCCTCCAGGCCTTACTGTCTTCTGAAAGCTTAATGCAGCAGAAAATATCTTGGCTTTAATCTTTGAGATACCTGTCTCCAAATTAGGAGATTGTAACTAATGGTGGTTTCCTATGGGGTCTCTCAGCCTATCTGGTCCCCCCTCACCTCTTCTCACAGATCGAAGAACCTCTGTATTTGTTCTTCTTAAAGACAACCAGACACGCAATTTTTGTACCCATTTTTTTTTTCGTGAACAAGGGGGTGATGATTGACAAGCGGTCTCCTGAAAAATGCTGGGGATGCACTGGAAGATCAACCACTCAATCATTTAGAGCGGACATCATCATCATCAACAATTACAACTGAATCTGCAGCATGGTGACTGGTGACTTCGTACACAACCATCAATCATGGACCTTGGAGTCTGGCATACCAAGATTAGACAGACGGGGGTGCATGGCAGAACCACTGGGGAGGGGAGGGTCAGCATAATTTAAAGCAGGGCTTGGCCCCTTTAACACCTGTGAACTTCAACTCCCAGAATTCCTGAGTCAGCAGGTGGAGGAGTTGAAGTCCACAGGTCTTAAAGGGATCATGTTGACCACCCTGGATTTAAAGTCTCAGCCATCACTGGAATGAATGCAACCACCGCTGAGCAGTTGTTTGAATTTACCCTGTAATTTCAGTCATCTCTACTACCGCAGAAAACGGACAATCTAAGGATTTGAGCTAAGCATCAACTTAGGAAAAGATGCCTCTCCTTTAAGGTGAAGTAGATCTGGGTTGCCATCTTCCACATTCTTCTATATTCCAAAACACTTTCTGGAAACTGAATCTGAAACCTTGCTGGGATTACAAGAAGTGTAGTCTTGATACCCCATGGTGGCAGAATGCTAATCTGAAACCGGTTATCCAGTTTACTTCACAGATGAACAGAGAGTGGTATATTTTATATTCCAGCTGCTGCACCACTCTGGCATTTTGAGACAGTCTGAATATTGATTGGGTGGCAGTTCACTGATAGGGAGATGTAGCACATTTACACCCTGCCCAGCGTGAGCTGAGTGGGACTGGGATTTATAAAGTTCAACAAATTGAAATTGAGAAGTCAGAAGGAACACCATAAGAGGAAAAGAATGGATGTTCCAGGCTCATTGGTTAAAAAACAAACAAACTGCCATCAACTCTTTTAAAAACAAGTCTCAACATTCAAAAGCAAATTATTTTAAATCCCTGCCGACTTTTGGTGGGAGAATTAAGCTCCAGCTTAATTTATTAGTTTAAAATGGAAGAGAATTCTCCTAACGAGAGGATTTTGCTTGTGACTCATTCTTTTCCATTCAAAGGAAGGCATTAACACTGGATGGATTCTCCCCACTGGCTCATACAGCAGCATGGGAAAAGGAAGGTGTGGGAAGCACGGATGGCAAGGGAAGAACAATCAGAGACATCAGCAGAGGAAGTAAAGCCAACTTAGGGTGTCACTTTGGCAAAACTACAGGGTTGATTCCGAAGCTGGAAAAAACTTAGCAGAACTGGGAAGCCCAGGGGGGCTCTTGGGAGAAGCTGTTGACTTGAGTGTGGAAGGTATTTTTTTTCCAGCAAGAGTCACAACTGACTCACCAGTAGGGACAGTTCAGAGACTCCCTTTTTTAAAACAGTAATGTTATTAACAATTGCAATTACAGTGATAAAAACTAACACAAAGAATAAAAAGAAAAAATGGAAGGTGCAGAAAAAAATAGAAAAGAGTGAGTTATGGTAAGTTCAAGTAAATATCAATAAATAAAGCAACACAATCACTCATTTGGGATCTGGGAGTTATAGATTCCCCTATCAAAACTTGAGACAAACAGTGTAGTACACATCAGAGCATAAAAACCTTACTAAGTAACCAAGAGTTAATGCTGAGACCGGCCCATTTGTGCCTGCCTTAATTACAGTACCCTAGTTCCTGATTTTGTGTAATATCTATGTACAAACCCTTTACAGCCCAGTCCAGCTATATCTATCTTCCATTATCTCATCCATATAGCAACTATAATTGCCAGTTCCTACTAGCTCATCATGAATTGATATTTTTAACAAGGAAAAGAAAAACATTGTCTTGAGAAAAAAAACCAACTGTTATGTTAACGTAACACATGGAGTTGTCACCCAAGAAACTGGTATCCTGATATATGCTTATCACTGTGGGGGAAAATGTATCCTTTACTTAGAATGGCAGCCTGCTTCTGTTCTAAATCCCAGCTTTTCTTTTTAAAGTAAGATACACCTACCAACGCACTGTTCTTCTCACCCACCTTACACTAGAGATTAATCAATATTTTGTGTCTGCATGTGCACACTAACTTCTTTCAAGCGTCTAGTTTCAAGGATTCTGCTTTTGGGAGAGACATTAGAAAAAAAAATTCACAGGCTGCAAATTCTACTACTAAATTCATTTCTTCTCCCCCGAACAAGCCCTGACAAACTTTTAACGCCAGACTAAAATCCAGTGTTGATATTAAGTTTACCCTGCCAAATTAGCTTTGCTTGCCTACTAACACAAACCAGCTTAGACATTATAACTAAGAAAAGAAACATATTCAAATGCACTCGGTTCCAAACCCAGATGAAAACGTATCCAATAGCACTCTGCACATGCATTTTTGATAGATAGATAGATAGATAGATAGATAGATAGATAGATAGATAGATAGATAGATAGATAGATAGATAGCCCGGCATCCAAAGACTTGCTTGCAAGGAGGCGACTTCTCCCACCTCCAGCTAAACCATGGAGAAGGACCTGGGAAAGGATGACTGTTGGCTATCAGGGGGAAGGTCCTTTCCCACGTTTCCTACAACAAGCCCAAAGAGCTCTCACCTGTCTGGAGGGTCCCCGTGAGGGCCCGGAAAAGATACTGGGCAAATTTGAAGATTTCCCGTTTGCAGCGTTTGCGGCAACCGCTCATCTCTTAAGGCAGCGCCAACGCTCGGGCTGGCCAGGAGGCGCTTTCAGACGCGCAGTTGGGCTCCGCTTGGTCCCCTCCAAAGGCGCCTGGGCGGGACCCGGGAGAGCGGAGGGCGGGCGGGCGGCAGAGGACCCCCGGAGTAGAGCCCTTGGAAGGTCTGCGAGGAGTCGGGGAAAGGAGGGCGAGGGCGAGGCTGGAGCGGCGGAGGGGGACGCCGCGCTCCGGTGGCTCTGCAAACAGGCAGCTTGGCTGTCGCGGACGCGTGTCGTTCCTCCCCCCCCCTCTTGCCCAGAGCACGTCGGGACTGTTCCTCCAGCTGCCTCCTTTCCAGCCACTCGGGCTTCCCCTCCGTTCACGGGGTCTGCAAGGCCAGCTCTGCCCGGAGAAACTCGCCTTCCTCCAAGAAGGGCGGGGGGCCGAGGGAAGCGGGCGCCCAGCAGCCCTCCGGAGAGTCACCGAAATCGCTAGCAGAAGGAGCCGTGGGAACGCCGCCACGCCCGAAAGACGCGCCCAAGTCGAGGGACGAAGAAAGGCAAATAAATAAATAAATAAATCTCACTTTGGGGAAATGAAGATTGTGTGTGTGTGTGTGTGTGTGTGTGTGTGTGTGTGTGTCTGTACTGATCTTAAGCCGGCTTTGATCACCTGGTTGTAGAATGGGAGGGGCCAAAGCCGTGAAAAGTTTAGACTGCATCAAAGTCAGCACGTGTTGTGTGTGTGTGTGTGTGTCCTTGTCAACTTATCGAATAAGTAAGGGCGCAGACTTTGTGTTTTGCTGGGGTGGGGGGGGGGAAACTTAGCTTTGCTGTAAAGGTAATATCAAGCATGATTAGGCAGTTCAGATTTAACAAAAGGTTCAGAGATAGAGATGCCTGTAATAGATAGATGGATAGATAGATAGATAGATAGATAGATAGATAGATAGATAGATAGATAGATAGAAGTTAGGTGGGTGGGTGGGTGGATGGATGGATGGGTAGACAGATGGGTAGATGATGGACGAATGGATGGATGGATAGATGGATGGACAGACGGACGAATGGATGGACAGACGGATGGACGGATGGGTAGACGGATGGATGGATGGATAGATGGATGGACAGATGGACAGATGGATGGACAGACGGA